>NC_064305.1:18741435-18866392 GCF_023373825.1 Bactrocera dorsalis | reverse complement strand
AGACTTCAAAACCTTACCATATTTCAACAGGAAAAAGTCTAAACGGGCGTTATATCACATTGATCTTGGTGGGCAATCACGATCATTCAATTGATGCGAGGTGTCATCAAATAATCGGCTCTAACGGTCGCCATGAATAGTTGTAATTTGCTCATCGAAATCATTTTTGAAGAAAGAGAAATACAGGTATGGACCGATGTTTTCACCAGCCCACTAACAACAACAAACGGTTGCATTTTCAGGATGAAATGACAGCTTTAGAGTCTCTTCAGATGGCTCTTCGTCCCAAATGCAGCAATTTTGTTTGTTTACATGCCCCTTGAGCCAGAAATCGGTTACATCACTGAACAAAATTTAGCTCGAAAACATCGGATCAACTTGGAACTGTTCAGGAGCTTTTAGAATGAAGCAGGTAAGGTCGAGCGGCTTCAGTTCTTGCACAAGTTGTGTTTTGTAAGTTTCTGGCAGTAGGCCGATTATGTTGACCGTTTGTTGAACAAAAATAACATGACAGCTTGATACGACTCACGCGTGAACTGTCAAAAACGGCTATCGAAAAAAGTACCTTTAGTTGGATAACTCATTATAAGACGATGGTTTTACCCGTAGAGGCACTAACTTCTTAGCTCCATAAAGGCTTCGAGATGGCATTTTTCAGCCCCTTCCTTTTCACCTTATTATTTCTAGTATTTAGTTCAGCGAATGCAATAACTGTTCGCTGCTCGATTAATACTCTCAAAATTTATATTTTAAAGCCACTGCTGGATGTTTTTTCTCTACTCAACGATTTTGTGTTCCCTGTAAACTTTGTAACAGAATATATGGCAACATCAACTATAAAACACAACATAATGTTTTTGTCACAAAAATGAACACCTCAAGAGGAGTTTCGGAAATAACATAAGTATTTCTTATAACTAGACGTTTTCGCCCATCCATCGGTAGGGTTGTTTCACAAGCGAGCGATCGTACATAATTACACTCATAACTGATTCATTAGATACGTATCTTATGAAATACACCATTTTTTGCCGAGATAGTGTGAGAAAATGAATGTCCGTATTGGCCGAGTTTTGGATATTTTGCACTGAAAATTTTCGTTAACTCTTTGTAAAATACTTATGCATGTATGGAATAGTATAAAGTTTGCAGTAAAATATTTAATTTTTTTTTATTTGGAAAAACAATTATTAAAAATAGGCAGTTTTGACCCCTTAAAGAGACGATGAAAATCAGATATGAATATAGACAACAGTACTAAAAACTATTGGATGGTACTCTATCCACTCGAACTGCGGAGGAAATGATTTCGACGATTCGGGGGGAGCGTGGGAGAACGACACTCATTGATAGGCCACAAATACCGGCGGAAAGATACTGTGACGGAACGGGCACCGATCAAATCATGAGAAATAACTCGAGTTCGACCGGAATGTGGAAGTCCTATGTGACATCGTTCCAGAAAATGGGATGTAGTCACCAAACCATTCGAAGGCCAGTGAATCGTCCTCAAACAGTGGCCAAGCAGGGATTGATCGCCTAAGAAGGTTTTTGCTGTGTGTTTGGTGGCGTTTGAAAGGGAATTCATCATATGGCGCAGGATTGCTTAATTCTATCATCTATTGCGGGGGGGGGGAAAAAAAAACAACAACTGAACCTCGCCAGAAGCGTCCAGGAATTGGCCAAACAGGAAGGGTATAGTGTTCCACCCAGCACAAAGCCAGACCACATTACTTCGTTGATGACTCGTCATCAGCTACGGGACCTCGGTGGAGGGTTTTATCATGCGCCCACCCATATAGCCCGGACATACCAAGTGATTACCACCTGTTCCTGTCTATGGCGAATGCCCTTGTTGTTGTAAAGTTGAACTCAAAAGAGGATTGTGAAAAATGGCTGTCCGAGTTCTTCGTAAATAAGGAGGAGGGCTTACACAAGGGGGGTATTATGAAGTTGCTGTCTAGATGAAAACAGATTATCGAACGAAACGGCGCATATTTGAACAAAATCCCATCACTGTAATACTTTTTATAAAGAACTAGCTGGCCCCCGAAGCCGTTGTCCTGCGTGAAATTATGTTTTTTGAAATGAAAAGAAAGTTGAATTTATCATTTCATTTTTTTTTTCAATGTAACGCAGCTTGATAAACAAAATTTTTTGGTTTCTGTTCCGGTGTACAGAAAAGATGGCTTTCCAACTCGTGTGCACGCCACGTATATCTAGCCGTGTGAAAAACATAGAATTTCCAAACTTATTGCACACACTATGCGACTATCCTTGTGTCCTGTTGAGTGTCATCTCAAATGCAATTTTCGCTGGAAACTGAAATGGCAAATCGTTGGAACTCAAAGAAATTCGTTGAATCAAGCATTCAGCCCTTTGTATTCGATAGCTGCGTCACAATCAGTCGGGTTCCATTACATAGTTTCGGGGCTGCAGATTGCAAAACATAATAACGACAGATCAAACTTTGAGACGCAAATGATGCGGTGGCATACCAAGCCTCTCCAAAGAATTTAGAAACTCCACTGGATAATTCACGGGCGACGTCTTCAATGGAAAGACGATCGGTCGATTTGTATGAGCGCAAGTCTTCCGGAATTTGACTTTGAATCTTCCAGTTTAAGTCAAGAACATCTGTATTTTTTGGCAGTTAATATTGCGCGTGCATTTAAGGAATCATAGTTAAGATAATTTGGCCAATGTCCGAAGATTGGTGATGAGCTCATCTTTCGTTGAATTGATAAACCGCAGTTGGAATTGATATCAAACCACCGGAAGCATCAACCGGAATTGGACCCATTTCCAATTTTTAGCGAATACGATGTAAAATGTCTTCGACAATGTCCATTTTTGTTCGTATCTCATAATTGACGCGGATTTAAAGGCTGATATGGTGAAATGATTATCGCGAAAAGTGTGGGAATTTCAGTGGCATTCGAAGTAGCTTATCGCATCGTCCAACATTTGTTTCCACTGATTATCGTGTTCCAGCCAATTGTAATTGCACACACCATACCATTCAGTACGCAATACGCCGCGTACATTAATCCTTATCACAACCGAAGGTAGAAGCAATCATCGTTTTTTTGGGTTGTGTGTCGTAAAGCATCGTAAATCGTAATAGTAATAATTTTTCTCTTGAATATCCGGAATAAAAAAGCAAGCGATCGAGACTGAACTATTCAAATAATTTCCAAATCAAAATATTGAAAAACAAAACAGAAATTGAAAAAAATGTTTTTGGAAAAAAGTTACTTTTTGGAATTATCCAATTTGCCGACTTTTCATGAAAAGTATAAGATGTTTTTATTTCTAAACCTTCCTTAATCCACAACGAACAACCTCTTAAAATTTCATCAATATTGGTTCAGCCGTTCTCTTAGCGTTACTAACGAACAACCTTCATTCGTTTTGTTATGAGAAAAAGAAAAGGACTGTTTTTAGGGGTTTTTTCCGGCAATTATTCGAATACTCCCTGAACCTAAACGAATATTTTAAAAAAAGAATTATCAAATTTCGTTCAGTCGTATTAAAGTTATGAGCGTACATACATTTTGGCGATTCATTTTTACATACATACATATTTATATAGACGAAGATGTAAGGTTGTTTTTATTGTTTTTTTTTTTTTTTGAAGAAATGAATTATTGAAATGATTCCTACAAACATGAATTTTGAACAAATGCTTATGATTTGAAATATAATTTTTGCATTTATGAGTTGTTTTAAATTTTGACATAAAGAGATAAAAAGTATCCTATGTCCGTCTCCTGGCTCTAAGCTACCTCCCTACCAATTTTCAGCCAAATCTGTTCTGCCGTTCTTGAGTTATAAGTGATGTAACTAACACGACTTTCTTTTATATTATAGATTGAATAAAGAGCAAAGAAGCGAAAGGGAGATATTTGACAAACTAATATATAATATTTAATTTATGAAATTTGTAGCTATAGCCCTGTACTTTCCACATCATACTTTTCCATGTGATCACTGTATGTTATTTAATATCCGCACACTAAACACATTTTGATGAGTTTGGTATATAATGGTCTTTGCACCACCAAAATCACATGTGAAATAAAAGCGGAGCACATAAACTCAAATTTGCATAAACAACTTCCCAGTGACTGCAAATGAATTGCTTTGCATGAAATATTCTAAATCACTTTGCGCCAAAGAGCACACAATTTCCATTCGAGCACTCCACAGCCAAACTTAACCGATGAGTCGAGCCACTGACCCATAAAAACGCTTGACTTCCTTGTACACCTCAGCACATAGCATGCTCGTCACTGCCGTACAAATCAAATCCAAAACAAAAAACGCGTTGAAACACGATAAGCGGCGAGTGAATAAAGTAAAGGGTCGAATGGTGGAGCAATAAGTTGCAACAAAAAAGGATACAGTTAAAATAAAAATATGAATTTGAAATACATTTATGATTATGAAAACTGCAAATGAGTTTGCGATACTTGAGAACATGCGAAATGCTTGTTCCGCTCGAAATTAATTTCTCCACAGACATATTGGAAACGCTCGTGCAACAATCACATGCACACTTAAGCATTTAGGATATATGTATGTACATATATAATCTCAGTATATCTACATGTGATTTCATTCGCTGATCTCCCGCTGGGCTTCATAAATGCAGAAATTTATTTGTATCGCATATAAAATTTTGTAACGGTTGAAATATCGAAATCGTTCAACATGCTGCGGGCTAACGAGATACTTGTGTGTCGGAGCGAAATAGAAGCGCGGAGTTTATCTTTAATTATTTTGCTTTGAAGTACTTGGAAGGTGACGTGGCGCGTTGTTGAGGTTTTGAAATGAAAGCGGGCAGCGGTGCTTCCAAAGGAAACTAAAACCAATAAGGATGTCCATATGCGATCACGTACTATACAACTTATATATATATGTAGATAGTCATAATTAATACAAAACTTCAGCAAAAATGAAAAATAATTCAAATTTCAAGCGTAAAAAGTTATATGTTATAATTAATATTAAAGGTCAAAGTTTGGGCACAATTTACCATATCACTTTGCATTTAAAATGTTAAAAATTTTATTACTGAGTGACACTCTGTTTGTCCCCTTGTGTAAGTAATAATGAAATCGGGCCATTGGCATGCCAAAAAATACATATACGAGGGCTGCTATATATATTTCTGGCCTAATAATGAAAATAGGCATATTTATCAACGAAAATGTTTTTTCTTTTCGTTGGATTTGGCTCGTCTTGGAAGACCAACACGGTCGACTGCTGTTTTGTTTCGGGCTCATACGCATAGATCCATGATTCGTCACCTGTGACGATCTTATAAACGTCCTTTGAAGCACCGCGATCGTATTTTTTCAGCATTTCTTTACACCAATCCACACGAGCCTTTTTTTGAGCGATTGTCAAATTGTGCGGGATCCAACGAGAACAAACCTTTTTTACGGCCAGGTGTTCATGCAATATCGAATGTATGCTGGTGGGAGAAATGCATAGGCATGCCTCTATCTGAAGGTATGTTACATGACGGTTTGCATTATCAGTTCACGTACGGCATCGATGTTTTCTGGAACAAACAGCCTTACCGATGGAGAGGCGAACATGCCTAGTCATAAGAAATACCATTGATATTCCCGAAACTCCTCTTGAGGTGTACATTTTTGTGATAAAAAATTACGTAGTGTTTTATAGATAGTATTGCCATATGCAAGGTCAAAAGGCGACGACCGATATTCTCAAGAGCATTCCGAAAAATGACCTTAAACACTCATTTAAATGCTTATTGACCGAGCTAAACGCTGTATCGAAGCACAAGGAAACTACTTTGAATAAAAAATATAACTATTGAAAAATATTAATTTTTTGTTGTTTTTTTTAACAGTCCTGTTTCTTTTGCGACAGAACTTGTATACTGTTACAAAGTTTGCAGCTAGAGCAAATTCGCAGACTAGAGAAAAAACACACATCAGTGGTTTAAAAGCAGAAATTTGGAGAGTACCAAAAATCCAACAGCGAACAGCCGTACTAATAAAGAACTGTGCGTGGGATGAATGGCCGAAGGAACCATTTCCTATAATTTTTTTTTTTTAATTGTGCAATAAACTATAATTTATTAAAAAAATATATTACAGTCTCATTTTTATACATAATGGCCTCAACTTGTAACTGAACGTCTGACGGTACTAAGTTTATTCTAATTTGAGTAAAAAATAGTAAGACTTTGCTTATAATTTTCAAGTTCTGAATTTATCATTAAAGATCTATGTCGTGCCTCTCAAAGTTATCCCTCTTAACCCCAATACATTTGTGCCAACGTGTTTTCTAATACCCGAGACTGTCAATTTCCGGAATAGCCTTCAATGTGCGGAGCGGTTCACGTTTAATGTCTTCAACTGACTCAAAACGGTCTCTCATGAGTTTGTGTTTGCTGAATAGCCAGAAGTCAAACGGAGCTATTACAAATAAATGAATACGGTGGTTGCGGCTTGTTATTGGCTGAAAATTTGGCGAAAACCTCACAAAGTATAAATGAAGTATGCGACGGTTCATTATCGCGGTGCAAAAACCAAGAGTTCTTAGTCAACAATTCCGGCCTCTTTTTACGTTAACGCGGCGTTATTTTTGAAAAAAATTTAATGATGAAATTTAATGATTTTAGTTTAAAAAGTCTTACTATCTTTTGCCCAGGGGTATATCTGTGACTGCATTTGCTGAACTAGCCGAACTAGTAGTCAGAAAAGGCAAGCTGAAACATACCATCTCGAAGCCTTTATGGTGTTAAGAGAAGTTAGTGCCTCTACTGGTACAACCACAGTCTTATATAAAGATGGAATAATAAGTGATATAATAGGTCATTGAATATACTTCGTATTTTTATACTTATTTTCCAACCCTTCTAAATTCCTGATTATACTAGTGAATTGACTGATGTCGAATGTTGTATATACACAGGTCCTAAATTACATCTACCGTCATCAGATGTCGTCTATAGATACTATTCGAAATCAACTACATCAATGATATTGGAATCTCTCCCGAGTTGGACTGAGTCTTTCCAAAGATGGCAAGACATATTATATAAATATAGAGGTGCTCACTCTTCTACGTTTTTTTCTGTATAAAAAGCTCTCTGAAATTCTCAACCGATAATACCAAGATTTTGTTAGAATTGTATCGTTTCAGTACGACATAAAATCGATATTTTTTCATGTAAGATATCCGAGGTATATAAATTGACATTTGCTGTGTACTTGAGCGCCAAATGTTGTTTAGTTCCTAAAACTTTGTTCCTTGATGAAGATTATAGTTTATACAGTGAAATTCCTCATAACCGGACACCCACCGTCGTAGTGTTTTTGTTCGGCTAAAGGAGCCGAGGTGTTTGTCTGTGTCCGGTTACTGAACATTTTCATGTCCAGTTATCATAACTACTTCTGTAAGAAAATAATAATGAATACGATGTATTCATGCAATTTGTCAGGTTGTGAGGACTGTCCGTAATGAGGAATTTCATTGCATTATATTATATTGGGTAGTTCTAGTTTTATTCGTCGCATCGGGTCATGCTATACCTTTTTGGAAAGCTCATTTCACGCGCTAACACGTGTTTGTTTGATTGTCGTTTCTTTTAAGTCGTTCGTGAGTTATAGCGTCGCAAACGTTGAGCAAAATAAAGAGAAAATGCGGCATATTTTACAGTACTACTACGATAAAGGCAAAAATGCATCTCAAGCCGCCAATAAAATTTGTGCAGTTTATGGACCCAATACAGTTTCCATTTCCACCGCACAACGATGGTTGCAACGTTTCATGAGTCATCAAAAATTCAGCTAATTTCAATAAAATGAATAAAAAAGTTCAATAAAAATATTCCAAGACTTTTTTGACAAACCCGCGAAATCAGGTATAGAACTTTACTCACACTGACGCACACATATACACAATACGCTGACACTCGCTCTCCAACGAATTTTTTTGTTGAACAACAACAGCAAGTATATGCCACCGAAAACGAAATGAAAAGGATATGCCATGAAGATGAACGCCAAGATAAATATATTACATATATCAATGCCAATCAGCATGCAACACGCGTATACAACACATTCTGATGTTCATTGATTGTAGAGCTGATTTTAGTGGAGTAGACTTGTCTGCTGCCAGCAGGTTTGCGGCTTGCAACATGGCGTTGCAAAATCAGTTAAAACTTTAAATTGCTTAATTAACTAATCTAGATCGAACATAGCAGAAGCAAATGTACGAGAACAAACAAAGAAAAGGATGAAAGACCAGTGAGACGCTTGTGGCTCGTGAGTGTAGAATCTGGGGAAAAAATAATCAAAATTCAGCGGAAAGGAACGTGAAATATGTGAAGCGTTGTGGCGGGAAACACATGCGGCCGAAATGAGACAAGTGCTGTCAAGGGAGACAATAGTTATTGGAAAAATAAGAACGAAGTGAGAAAACACGTTCACTTCGGCTACACCGAAGCTATAATACCCTTCATAGGTGCATTTCTTACACCATAAAAAGGTTTAAAGGGAACTTTAGCTTGATTTTGATCGGTTAGTTTGTGTGGTGGTTCTGTATCTGAAAAATTTCTGCGGAGATTGTACTGTGAAAACAACTCGTTGAATAAAAAACTTTTCCTGGCAAACTTAATACATCCCTTTCGGGGTATAAAACTCACAAAAACCAAAATCGCGTGTAGAAACTTTGATTGCATGTAACACTGCACTGTGTAGACTAAATTGATTTCATGCCACCCGCTGTGCCACCGAAATGCCTCGACGCGAACTTGCGGATCTCGCAACGAATCGCATGACAAGCGTATGAAATGAAATGAAATAAAATGAAATGAATCAAAGTTTTCGACTGATTCGAAAGGTGCGGTCACTTGAGGCAAGGATGCTGACTAACTGATTGAATTTCGATTTTAGTAGGTGTACATAAATGAAATGGGTAAAGGTGGCAGACGTGCTTGCCGACTTCAGATATTTAAAATATTTGATGCACAACAACTAGAAATAACCAAAAATTAAAAAAAAGGAAGTGATGGGTGTGGAAAGACCGAACCGTACGCACTTGGCTGTTTGGCGCCAATTGGAGATTCCAAGTGTAGTGCCAGGTTCTTCTCCACATGGTCTTTCCAACAGAGTGGAGGTCTTCCTCTTCCTCTGCTTCCGTCGGCGGGTACTACGTCGACTACTTTCAAAGCCGGGGAATTTACATAATTTCGGACGACATGACCTAGCCAACGTAGCCGCTGTCTTTTAATTCGCTGAACTAAGTCAAAGTCTTCGTATAACTCGTACCGCTCATCGTTCCATCGAATGCGATATTCGCCGTTGGCAATGCGAAAGGGACCATACCTCTTCCGCACAACCTTTCTCTCGAAAACTCATAACGCTAACTCATCAGATGTTGTCATCGTTTATGTCTCTGTACCATATACCAGGACGGAAATGATGACTGATTTGCAGAATTTGGTCTTTGTTCGTCGATAGAGGACTTTGCTTTCCAATTGTCTATTCAGTCCTGATTCTCCGGGCCTTCCAGGCTTAAGGCTTTAATCTTTCATACAATACGCTCGATAGAACCTTATATGCGGTACTGAAGAGACTTATTCCACGGTAGTTGGCGCAGATTTGGGGTTTTGGCTTAGAGAAGAACGTAGGAGATCAACTGGATGACAATCATAGAAGTTCTTACTTAACATACATGGTTTATTAAGGTCTTTATACTGAATTTTATTAGAGTTTTGGGCATCACAACGTATCTGCTATAAGTTGTTTAAATGAGATTCCAGTTAGAATCGCCCTTTAACCTTACTTTTCTACTACCTTTTTATATCTTCTTCAATTTTAATACTCATTTTGAGGATATACATATACAATACTTTGAAGTACTTTTCTGTAAAATAATAAAAAATAAAATTTTGATTCTCATATAATTCTAAAAAAGTTCACTACTTTTTCTACTGCCTTTTCACTCACTGCACTTTTTATTAGTATGATTTATTGTTTTAGTTAAAATTATTTTTTACCTAAAGCTGATTTGTAGAAGAAATACAAATCTACTACTTTTTTCGGTTTAACAAAAATTCTACTACACATTTCCTTTTTTTGCCTTAAAACACAACCAAAAGCACAAAAGTAAAAAAATTCATATCTACTACTTTTTTCTCTTTTTTCAATTTCTACTACTTTTTTCGGGTTTTCACGTTTGTATAAATATTCATCCAAACTCTTAAAAATCATAACCCAACACTTTTTTCTGAATTTTTCTACTACATTTTCCAATCTTTATTTTCCACTACTTTTTTCGGTACTTCCCCCACATAATTTACACATACTCTCCTGTCTTCTGCTGGAGATTCACACCGCCATTAATTAAATTCCTTCCACTTTCCTTTCACATTTGCGTCACTTTCAATCGCCCTTTCTAGGAAACGTGCAATATCATACCAGGGCAAAACAAATCCAGGCAAAGCACAACTTCGTTGCCCATCAATGCTAAAGCAATAATGCCTCAATCTCCATACAGTTACATAGTTGCTCCAGCAGCCGTTGATTACTGTTATCTAAGGGTATTTTCAACTGCAAATCATTGCCGCCACAACAGTTGCCTTATTATGCCACTGGTAACAGCAATGCGTTGCAGGCCACAATTCTGTTACAGCCGTTGTTGTTGTTGTAGTTGTTGCCGCTGTTTGTGCCTGATTAAAATGCGAAACGGCTTTTAACACGTACTTTTAGTGGCGCGTTGATTTTTGCCGCAATTCGAACAACTTACGAGGCGCGCATATGTTGCGTGCGTTTGTGTGCGTGTATGTGCCACATGGCCACAAACTTGGTTTAGTGCGCGCATGTGTGTATGTGTGTGTTATTTTTCGTTCTCACTCAGTTCAATTCACTTCACTTACGTGCGATTTTCGTGGCATGCATGCAATATGTCCGTCCTGGTCGTGTGGCGTGAAATGTTGCCACAGGCAAGGCAGCTATGCACATGCTTACATGCTGATGTGTGTGTGTGCGTCACTCATCCTGGCTATGATTGAATTTATCGTCGCTCAATCGCGTTTCGCAGTGGTCTGACGCTTGTTATGTTGCCATTCATGGTTGCTCGTTTTTGCTTTGTTTTTGTTGGTTATATTTCGATGGAGATTCACTGGTGTGGCACGCAGATTTTAGCAGCAGCTGTAGCAGGCTCATTGCCTGTAATGTCCTTGAGATGCTTTTGATATGACTCATTGCAACTGATTGAGAAATACCAGCTCAAAGTATCAATTTCAGTAACGGCGTACGCGTGTTCCCGTTAAATCCAGAGCTTCATTGCTTTCGGAAATTTTATATGAGAATATCTTTCATTTCGGCATTTTGTTTGATGGAAAGATGTGAAACTATTGGTTTAAGCATAGATACTTTCAAAAATTTAATAATTTACAAAATTTCATCATTACTTCAAATCCCATACTAGATTTGCTAACTGACACTGCGGTCCGCTGTCACGCGGATGACATTTTTATTATAGCCAGAGACGAATTCGAGGACACTCTCTGCGACTTAATGCTAAAAGGTTGAAACCTGGCTAAAGGATGGTTCAGTGCCGTTGAGTTGAACATCAATCTCTCTTAGATGATCATCGTCCCGCTCACTAGACATAGGTTCCTGCCCTGTTTCAGGAACTTTACCTTTGGGGGTAGAGAGATAGAGATGGCCAACATGATCAAATATCTAGTTCTCTGGAAGCAGCATGTTGATCTGACCAGTGACTAAAGCATTAATGATGTGCAATTGAATAGTTGGTAAATACTGGGGCCACAAGCCAAAGATCGTTAAGTGGTTGTATACCATTATCGTGCGACCGATGATCACGTATGCGACAGCGGCTTGGGCCTCAAAAGCTTTGTAGACATCGGTAGGGCTCCAACTGTAGAAGCTCCAACGACTCGCATCTATCTGGAAGCGCATGTCGCACTTGTCTGACAGCAGGCACTTGAAGTCATGCTTGAGCTTCCACCACTTTACATAGCAATCGGTAAGGCAGCCACACACACACTGCTACAAATGACAGCGGAAAGGTTGTGCCAGAGTTAAAGTAATCTCGCCCCAGAAGATGTTAGATCAAAAGGTTAAACTTAACCAAGCTGTTCAAGGTTACCCTTAACAGCAAGGCTGAATATAATGATTCCACTCTCGAGCTACTGTTAAGGGATAGTACAAACAAGTGGTACACCGACGGCTCGAAAACGTCTATACAACTTAAAAAGTTTTGCTAGAATTTTTCAGGCAGAAGTTTTTGCCATAAGTCGGTGGATAGAGATCAACCTCCAACGCAACGACCGTACAATCATACTTAGCGGTAGTCAAGCGGCACTTAATTCAATATCTGCATATGAGATCCAATCGTACCTAGTGTAGGAGTGTAGAGAACCTCTAAATAGCCTAGCGAAACCTAACAAAGTGCACCTCATCTAGATGTTCGGTCACAAAGGTATGGCCGGGAATGAACTGGCTGATGAGCTTGCCCGCTCTGCAGCATCCACCAACATGGTAGGACCTGAACCTTTCATTGCGGTTGGTCCTCATATCATTAAGGAGCGGATTCGCAAGGAAAGTGGAGTAAAGAGAGAGGTGTATTGGCAACAACGCCAAGGCTTGCGTCATGCACTAGCCACTACTACAAGCTGAAGAAGCACTTAAAGAACGTGGACCTAGCTTTTTTCGTAAAGTTTTGATTCTGCGACGGGGAGCCTGTATCACCAGCACACCTAGTTGACTGTAAACGCTGGTTGAAGCTCCTTAGATTCATATTTCCAAATAAGGTTCACATCGATTCGCTATCATCCAGCAGTCTATTGGTCTTTATCAATATACAGGGGCTAGGTGAGTCTTTGTGGTTTAGAAGAGGGCACAATAGACGACTTTCGAATCCCTGTTTTGAGGTTACCCAGTCAAAAGCATTATACAGGGATTTAGTTTTTATTGGAAGACACAAGAAACAGGGAAAGGGTTTTAAGTGAGTGATTCCTAAAAAATACATTTTTGGCGTCTCATAATCCATATCTACTTGAACTTATCCGTACTTAATTTTCCTTGTAATTTCATTATTAATCAATCTTACAGAATTTCTGCTTGCTTCTTTTCTCAAAGTGGAGAAAAAGTACTCAACTTTAATTTGCCAGTGAAACCACGCTGCAATTAAACTTGCCCTGGCGAATAACCCGCGCAGAGTAAGCACCGTCTGCGACAAAAAAGAAAATAAAGCAATAAAGAATAAATTAAATATGCAGAAGGAAAATATTTTTTTGCTGAAAGTAAGCAATTACAAATTAATTGATGGAAAATGAATGTGTATGTACAATAATTGAGCAATAAAAAGATGCTGCAAGTAAATAAGTCGGAAATACGTAGACAAGAACTTCGACCTTCAGTAAAATTTTAATATTTGTTTATTGAAGTATATAGATTGAAAAATTATTGAGTATGCTATGAGTGAGTTTGCTGTGCGAACCATGCCCACAATTAGTGGGGCGACCAATCGCATGTAGACAAAATAACTCATACTTCAAAGATTGCTCAAGTATTCATACTCTCACTCGAAGGCGCTGTTATTCGTTTCACTCTTTGCTAGTATAGTTCGAGAAATTACACGTACGTCTACACTGATATAGTTTCTTTAAAACAGTATGCTTCCGGAGTGCCATCGACATTTCCCTGAACAATACTGCGCATTTTAAGCAAAAATTAATTTTAATAGCTGGCAGCGCGCTGTGAATTGAAAATAAATTGCCGTCATATGTGAGCGCGGCACGGCGCAGCAAAAGTCTGCGATTGTGGCAGTGAAGCGGCTGCAAGTGGTGAGGAGTTGCGGGTGGAAATGATTATTTAGTGCGCATGAAATTTACTTCCTTTTTGCATCGAACAACAGTGAGTGACCACGACACAGTGTGGCAGCACTGTACAATTGTAAATATGCGTGTGGCAGTCATTCGGCGCCACAATGTATGCCACAAATGAAGCGGATTCATTTGGTTGCCTCCACAGCAGCAGCAGCAGAGGCAGGAGCAGCTGCATCGGTAATGGCGGTAGCATCGCTGACACAATTTACTCTTATCTCGGCAGACAATTGTTTATTCATCAACGCATATGTGCCGGCTGCATTCTACGTGTGGCAACTGCGTTTGCATGCCACATTCTACTGCGGGTATATTTATTCCGTTTGTGTGGCTCGGCTATGGTGAAAGCTCTTTACGCATTTTCGCATGTACTAAAGTTTTCATTGCAGTTTTCAGTCGAGAGAGTTGCAACCCTGCCTACCAACCATCACCCGCTCTGTTAGTTGGTAGCTATGGCACGTAGGTTGGTTGCATGTTGGCTTTACAAAAAACATTTTAAATGAAATGTTAACATTATTGTGGGTAAGTTAATTGCATTGATTCATTTAACAATTGTAAAGCCTTCCCGAGAAGCACTTAGTGTTTCATTTTAGGAAAGATAGTGCTTTCCAAGCTTCACAAAGGAGTTAACTATTTCCTGCGTAATGTACAAATGGAAGTTGAAGTTGCAGTGAAATCTTAAAGTTTAAGAAAAAGCTTCAAAGCTCAAATTAAAACCAAAAGGTTTATGTGAAAGCTAAACTGTAAAAATGAAAGCTCTGAATTGTAAGGAAAGCTTCAAAGTTGCAGCGAAAGCTCAAGTGAAAGCTGAATGTTTGAGAATAGAAAAAAAAAAATGAGATTGAAGATAAATCTGATAATTTCGGGTGTCTGAAAAGTTCCTAAGTAGAACTTTTGACGGTTTAACTCTTGCTGAAAACTTTTATTCTGAAAGCTTTTTAAATAACAAAATGCATCTTTTGTACCAAGCCAACCATAATAAGGGCTTTCTAAGTACTCTTGATAAAGTCAAGGTTAGTGGTGATCCTGACGACCTTATACTAGAAATCATTTAAGTCAAAGCAGCGAAGTCATCTGATATACACTATACTACAAAACTATGAATACCCCAAATTTTTTACTATTCTTTGAATATTTAAAAAAAAAAAATCAGTAATTATAAATCATTTAGTAAAAAGCTCAAGTCTGCAGAAATAATCATTGGCTTGAGAAAATTGGTGTTCAGTATATTTTAAATGGGTTCAGTAAAACCGCAGAAAAATATTCTAGGAGTAAGGTCGCAAACCAAAAATTTATAAAAATGTACAAGACAAGTGGTGGACTAATGAGTACACCTAGATAAGGCCGCTGCTCGTAAAGTGAATAAAATAATCAGAGAAGTGAAGAAAAACCCGACCGTTTGTGCCCAATTTACTCAGCCTTCAGATTAATGTTTCTGGGCGAACAATTCAGCGGAGAATCAGAGAAGATGGTTATTCCAGCGACTACAAAATCCAAAGCCATTAGAATTTGCCAAAAAGTAGTATCAATTATTGTCTCTTCAAGTGTTCTGCAAGGTAGTCATCTTGGCCCGATTATGTTCTTGTTATTTCTTAACGATATCTCCTCTGTCATAGGTTAGGTTAGATGGCGGATCAAAGATCGCACTATATGTAAAGAAGAACTATGAAAAGAAGAACTTCTGTGCTTAAAAATATAAATTAGCAAATTCTTAGTAGCCAATAGCACAGGCGTTTAATTTCCATTCCTGCCAGCTCGGTGGGGTGTCTGAGGATATTTAGTAAGTCTTGACCTCCCAAAAGTTGGATAGTCAAGAAGGACTCTTCCATACAGTTTCTGTAGGTTGTGTCTGGTAGGATTGTCAGCCTTACTATATGGACGCCAATGGGTCAATGGCATTTTAAAAGTTGCACAACTTGGAAGAGGTGAGCCCTACTGAAGGCAAAGAGATCACTAGATTTCCTGCGATCGATCTTAGCCAAAAATGATTTTACGAAAGCGCATGTAACGATGGTAACCAAGTTTCAGAAAAGAAGACCGCATTCTACCGATAGCGGTTCTAGAGTGCCTTTTTTTGTTAGCTCCTTCACAGTTGCCTGCGATTCCGCTATGGTCTGGCACCCAACCAGCCTTATCACATCTTTGAACAGCACTGAACGCATTCTAAATGAGTTCAAGGCTAGTATCGCCGCTCTGGTATCTGAGTCACTTCTCTGAAGGAGGCTGCACTCCGGAGCTGTAAATCTACTGCTACCTTAATGGCTGCAACACTTCAATAGTCAGAAAGTCTGAAGTTGGTGGTAATAGAGAGTTCGTAACAGTAAACCCCCCTACCAATCTTTCCCCCAAACTTTGACCTATGCGTAAAGAAGTTCCAGTGAACTCTAGTTCAACGACTTTTTCCCACCCAAAACTCCATCGCCAATATATGGGTAGAGAAGGAGCCGCCAGAGTTCGGTTTGACGACTCCATTATCCAAGTGATCCGGTATGAAGTCAAAGTGAGTGAGGATTTCCGAGTGTTCAGATACGTGTTCTTTTAGGAACCCAAACACATAAAGACTCCATAGACCATAATGGACTCGACTATGGTATCCTAGAACCAGAGGAACTGATTAGTAAAAAAAAAAAAACAATCGGTAAATTTCACTTCCCAAAAGATTTAATCATTTTGGTCTTAACATTTATAAAGTATACTTATTTTTGTTGGATACAGTATTTTAATTTTTCTTTAAGCTCTTGTTTGAACCTAAGCTTGATGGCTGACGGTTAACTATATGATGGTAAAAGCTTTTCGGCTGGTCTTAGATAAGACTGAAATTTGTATTAACGAGTGGAAACGCTCCATTAATCCGCTTCGACATATTAAGCACGACTTGCGCATTGGTTGCACGTGCTTCATGATGAATGGCGTATACGTAGCGCACTTCAACACGCCCAGCACACCGGCACATTAACACTTTCCACCTGAAGACCCCACACCCCAAACGGCATGAATTAATTATTTCACTTTTTTTCTAATTCAACTCTTTTCAGCGCCTGTCTTTCATATTCAATGATGCATGCAACCCCTGCACACCATATTAGCACCAGTTTTTTCAACGCAAGCTGGGTGCGCTAAGTTCAGTTCAGCTTTGGCGCTTTTTCTGTATCAATGCAACACTTTCCGCCAAGCGCTGAGCATGCAGGCGGCGGGTGTGGCACCTACGCATTCGCTTGCGCTCGCCTTACTGCCAAAGCCTGCATTGTTGCATACAAATTACTAACAAATTCTAATGAAAGATCGCGTCACATAGTCATGCGCTTTAGAATGCGCTCCGCTTTGCATTTTAATATTAATAGTTTGTGGGTTGCGCCGGCTTTGTTTGCTCGCTGATGCCGACGACGATGCACTGGGCAAGCTTAATGAGGCATGAGAACAACCAAAAACCGTAGCGCTTCGAAGCGCTGCCATTGCAAGCGTTGTTATGCTTAATTGCTATTGTTGTTGTTGCTCAAGAAGTGCATTGGGCGCG
Source organism: Bactrocera dorsalis (assembly GCF_023373825.1). NCBI lineage: Eukaryota > Metazoa > Arthropoda > Insecta > Diptera > Tephritidae > Bactrocera > Bactrocera dorsalis. The sequence goes on along the minus strand of NC_064305.1, from coordinate 18,848,972 downwards.
CGACAGCAAGCAGCAATAGGCATTTGCTACACTTCATTGACGCTGCCGCCACAGTTGTTTGCTTGCGCGGTCTTTTTCTGTTGGGGTTCCTGTTATTTTTATTGTTGTTGTTGCAGCACATATTGTATAATTGAATTAAATGGTATTTGTTTCCACTGCGCGGCAGGCGTGTTGATCTGAGGCAGTGACTCTTCGCAAACATGCAATTATGTGTGGTGAATATGAATATAAGCTTGTGTTGGTTGATATGTGTGTGTGTAACTGTGTGTGTTTTGTAAATTTGAAATACATACATAGAAGCTTTTGGTTCTTTATCTTCGTTGTAGGTGGGCTCGCATGTACGCCAATCATTTGCAAGTGTTTAATTGCTGAGCGCACTCTCTTCTTGCCGTCCAAATACCCAGAGTTGCATTTGCTTGTGTATCACTACGAATTTGCTTAAATTTTTGAAAATATAATTTTAATACTTTGGAGTTCTTGGTTGAATTGTATATACCATCTTTGTCCAGCTCTACTGACCAGTATTCGATTCGCTTCGTATTAACCCTCTGGTGTTCCATATTTATTTTCAAAACTAATTTTCAGATCAAGTCACGGGAGAGTAGAAACCTTTTTTGCTCATAATAAAACAAAAAAGTTCTGTTAGGGGCCTATTAGCCACGCATAGACCAGTTTTGGTCCTTTGCGATACCAGTTGGAGCTCAGTTGCTAGGTCCAAGAATTTTGATAGACTCTGCGGCCTCACTATTGATACCTCCTCCAGTATACAATACTGTGGGGACCCCAGATACTTACAGTCTTGCCAATTCGGGACAACTACACAAGAGTTGCTTCACTGTTTCCCTGGTGCCCTGCTCAAGACATTTCCTGCAGCCTTCTCGATCTGTCAGCCCCAGACAGTGACCCGTTAGTATTCCCATCATGTTCCTACAGTCTCTTCTCTCAAGCGCCACTAGGAATTGTACTTCCGATCTACCGTTTCGCACATGACTTTTGCAGTTTTGCAACCAGTTAGCTCATTCTATCGGGTTTTGATTTTTTTTTTTACCATGCTTCTGTCGAGATCGTCGTATAGACAATGCATGGGTTTCCCAAAGTTAATCAAGTTTTCAGATGTTATACGTACACCTTTCTTGGCAATCTCGTTCACTATTTCATTACCCTCGACGTCTTTGTGGCCAGGCACCCAGTAGATGTGAAAATGCTTGGCTCTACCAACACTAACTATAACTGTCCTGCTTTCCAAGACCCTTCTGGCCGATATGCGAAACGAGGTTACTGCCTTGATTGCTGCTTGGCTGTCCACATAGATGATGACTCTGGATTTGCTGCAGGTGCATTAGAGGCCAGTTCTGCAGCTTTCGCAATAGTGAAGACCTCGGCCTGAAATACACTGTTGTGGTCCAGCATCTTAAAAGACTAAGATCAAAGTGTAGAGGAATATTAGGTCAAATATTTTATGGAACAAAGATTAAAGTCAATACCAACAGGCTAATTTCTTTTTCATTCTATGGAGTCTATAATAATTATCTTATAATATGAAGGACTTGGTAATCATTTTCTTGTCAGAAATGCTATAAACTTAACCTACATAGATATATAGGTTCTTCACTAGATCGAAAGCCGATTATAAATGTTATCAACTAGTTTTATAAGTTCAACTACAGACTACTCTTATCTGAGGGCTACTGAAAACCATCCCTCATTCAGCCTAAGAACATTTTTTATTCAAGAAGAGAACCTTTACATTTCATATAGGATTAGGTTAGGTCTTAAGATTAATTTTAAACCGATAAAAGGGGAACACTAGATTCTCATAGACCGTTTTGAGCTTATGTATATAGTTTAGCAAGGCGGTTAATATCAATCCCATCAACCTAACTAGGGTTGCCAAAGTTATGTCTACATAGCAATAGAGAAGGAAGTGACAAGTGATTTCCCTCGCCGTCCTCCACACTTTTGGCAAATAATGTCCAACAAAATATTTATTAGTCACCGCCTGTGAACGTCTTTGGACAGTGTCCGGTCAGATCACCTACAATTGCGGCGAGCTCATTCAAATAAATGAGATCCAATATTTCATCTAAATAAGTTCAAATTAGTTCAAGGAGAGAACTTTATTAAAGTTTATGTAAAAGGGTCATCTGCGTAATTTTTCTTTAGTTCTTGAACTTACCGCCAAAGTGGTATTTCAATCATCAAACGTTTCTTTTTATTTCTAATTGGTTTCCCAGAGAAAAAAAAATATATCTTCTCTACAAATAAACTTCTTAAGTACTTCTTTTATTATATAATTTCACCATATTCATTCTTTCGCGAAATATTGTTTCAATCAACCAACTGAAACCTTATCCTCAAGAAACCCCAACATTAACATTGTGTCATGGTGAAAAGCGTGGTACCTAGCGGGTTAATGAATTTTTCGCCGGTCTTCTTGTAGCTACCACGCGTGTGTCACTCCATTGTACTTTAAATTCGTAATTATTCTTGTAGCTAATTATTATTTATGATTGTGTGGGTACTACCAGTTGATATTTGTTATTGTTGTTTATGTCACTTTTGTTATTACCGCTGTTGTTTTTGTAATTCATATGTTTGATTTATGTTGCTTTTACTTTCTCTTGGTTCGCTCACAATGCCTGCCTCGCTTGAATTATTGCCTTTGACAGCTAAACTGTCACTTTTAATTTCTGGTTTTACTTTTTTAAATTAATTAACTTTTCTCTTTGGAGTTTGGTTTATTAATTTGTTGTATTTTGGCGTGTCTGCAGTTCATAACAATTACATATTAATTAAGTCTTGCGAGTTAACGATAATTCGGTTGTGTTTTTTTACAAACTTCGAACCTTGACAAAGCAATGTTTAAAATTATTAATTAGTGGGTGTTTCAAAAGCGCAAATTAAAAGCATTTAGAGTAAATTGAAATATTTTATTTCCGATGCTAATTATTAGTTCCGAAACTTTTAAGCAATCCATTCATTAATACTTTCGGGGAAAAAAATATTTGGAACTGAATTAGATAGATTGAACTTGCCACTTGAAATCTCCAGTAAAGATAAAAACCATAACAATAATAATATTAATTGGAACTATCGTTGATGCGACCAACCCGATGGCCTACAGTGCATATCAAATTATTGTGGGGTTACCTTGTTTGAGGAATGATCTTTAAAAGAGCACTCAACATATCAATCTTGTTTACAAAAAGTAGGTAAGTTTGAAATGGACTACCCTTAAAGCAATGGATATTGTTTACTCTCTTGAGGGGTTACCAAACACAATAATGTTGAGGCATTAGGGCGACAAAAAGCCTGAACTGAATCAAATTCGATTTTAGGAGAAAACACATTTCCGTTTTTTTGTCAAGTTTCTAAAGATTTAGATAGAGTTTTGTACTAATCCTGGTAAGTACCAACAAAAAAAGCATATAAAATATTAAAGATCTTATAATCTATTTCCAGATATGTTTATTTAGTTATAATAGACCGCTGATAAAATGTCATGGGATAGTTAGAGCCTGTGTTTTTTAAGTATAGTTCAAATAAGATGCTAAAAAATAGAAAAAATTTTGATGAAACTCTCCAGAGCTAAAGGATGTAGTTCAATAATAAAAGGAACACGTTTTTAAATATAATTAAAGATAATACAATTTATGGTCCATAATCTTCAAGAAGAAAGTTTATCTTTCATACCATAAGTCTTCACGAACTTTCTTTAGTTTTTAACTTTAGGGCTCAAGCTAGACTGATCGCAGCTTTCAAGATGTATGTTATAGACCGAAGTGACTAACAGTAGTTCTTCTACGAATGAGAGTTAAATCGTTCCTTAACAATTAGTGCTGGGCATGCTTATGTCAAATAGCAATCTATATAAGTTGTCTTTCAATAAAGAATAATATGACGATAATTTTATCCCAAAACCCTAAAACTATAAAAAAAAATCATATGAATTAGTATATCGATCAACTAACCCGAAGATGCGTAAACTATTGAAGGGAACAGTACTGCCTCCTTAAATATAAAGAGGTGTTACTATTAAGCTTTTGCTATCAAATATAATTAAGAAGAGGAGATAAAATAAAATGGAGATAGTACAAATTATATACTGATGGTAATGATTTGCAAAAGTTCAGCAAATAAATTTTTGAAACCCCAAAAGAGTGAAGCCAGGACCGATCATGCATCCTATGGAGCGTTCCTTTTCATCTAACCACTTAAGATTACGCAGCCAATAGCTAAAATTGGGGCAGAAAGGCTTTCTTTTTGCGTAAATTCATATCGCCTTCGCTATGGCGTTGAAACATAAAGATTCTTAGGATAGCCTAAGCTATAAGGTGATTCATTTTGAGGTTCCCTACTTGTTAAAGAAAAAACTCAAAACTTCAAATTTAATGATGAAAGAACATTTTTCGGCATTTATTTTTGGCGATTATCTACGCGTGATGTTTTGCTCCTAGACCTGAAGCGAAGCGGGATTGTCCACACAGATTTTAGACTTTACATATTGACACAGGAAAAAATGTAACGATGATTGATTGATGCAATGTGTGGAAAGTGGCGCCTGCTTGTTGAAACCAAATGTCTTCGAGATCACGAGCTTCAATTTCAGGCATCAAATAGTCGGTTATTATGATGCAATAACGGCAACCATTGACGGTTACGATCTCGCCGTCATCATTTTTGAAGAAATGTAGACCGATGATTCCACCGTCCCCCAAACCATACCAAACCGTTCCTTTTTTCTAAATGAAATAGCAGCTCTTGAATCTTTTCACGTTGTTTTTTTCTCAAATGCGGCAATTTCGCTTGTTTGCATACCCATTGAACCAGGAAAATGTGTTTCATCACCTTACAAAGATTGGCTCGAAAAGGTCGGATTTTTCAATTTTAATTTAAGCTCTCTACGTAAAATGCGCTAAGTCGTTGCATACGTCAGTCCGTGCTGTTGCGAACGGCGCCGAGTTGACTCTGCAAGGTTTTCGTGTACACTCTCAGCTACGTCTGCTACATTTTCTTCATTGCATGCTGGACGTGGTCTATTTGGTAGAATATTATCCAATATAGAATGCTGGGTCGCAAGATGGGTGATGGTGTTGCGAATAGTACGCTCAGTAGGCCGATTATGTTGACCGTAATTTGAGAGAGAAGCACAAGAAACACATTCTTTACAGAATGTTAATTTTCATATACGAGGTATGACAATTAAGTAATGAGACTGATTTCATAAAAACCGTATATTTGAAAATTATTCTACAAATCTGCCATCCCTTTCAAAGAACTTAGTCCTCTTGGACAGCTATACAGCGATTCCAGCGCGTTTTCCATACTTCCTAACATTTCTGGAACGCTTCGACTGGAATGTCCGCGAGTATCCTCGTCACAGCCGCCTGGATGTCCGTAATCGACTGAAAATGGGTTCGCTTTCGCAATATTTCGAGTACTTGGCAATAGTAGACTTGATTCACAGTTTTCAAAGGCAATAATCATCGTTTTCACCTTCGACTTGCTCATGCGAGCTTTTTTCGGGCGGGGGGCGCGCGGAGCCAAAAAGTACATCTACTTGGATCACCCGTTATAACTGATTTTCTTAAACGACATGATTATTCTTTGGACTGAAAATCATCTTGGAATACATTTGTGTCAATTGATGTCCACTATTTATTTCATTAAACACTGTTTCATTAATTCACCGTTTAGTCTTGACTCTCATTAAGGTATCGTCAGAAAAGAGTACTCGTATATACAGTTGTTTCATCAAAATGATGGTAGATGCCTTTAAAAAGATGTCCTATAGTTCTGAGGACTTTAGTTGGACAATACAAGCCAGGAAGAAATAAAAGGCGAAAAGTAAAAAAATCCCTAATGCTTACGCATATGAGTGTGTTGAGTTTTTCCGAGCGAGAAAATTGCTGGCCTGCCAAAAGGAACTCCAAAGTTTCCCAATAATTTCACATTAAGATTTAAAGTTTGCAGTTATAGTAAAAGATGCGTTCGTTCATTACATTTGCTCACTTGGCTTTCTCCCTCTCATTTTATTACTATTCCTTAAACACAATGCAGCAATTATGGCTAAAACTAAACTGCACGAGTTTAACGAATTAAAACAAAAACAAAGAAATTTAGAAAAATTAAAGCAGAAAATAAATTCAATGCCTGCAATTTAATTTAGTGGCACTTTAAAAACTTTTTAATGTAAAATTGCTAATGCAAAACATAAAAATAAGACATTTGTGCCAGAGGGTGCTGTGTTCGGAGCAAAGCGAAGTCAAGTGAGAAAAAAGACACCCCCCAATGGCGACAAGCTTTCGCTTTCATACGACGAAATGTATAAACATTTTTTCTGTTGCTTGTGCCCTGCAGCGTTGCACACGGACAGCAATCAATGTGATACTGAAGTGTCTGTCTCCCGCCTTCTCTCTCTCCTCGCGCTGTTGCTCACTCCCTTGCCAGCCGGAATAAAAAGGTCAACTTAAAGTAAGCATGAAATTAAAGTCGTGGCCGATTTACATATTTATACGCAATGATATCCTGCTTAGCATACATTTGTTGTTGTTTTTGTTATTTGTCCTCTTTTTGTTTTTGTATTCAACACGCAGCTTTAGTGTCGGCAATAAGGATAAGCCGGCAAATTGTAATGCAAAATTTTCGGTTACAGCAAACGACAAAAATAACAAGAAAAAAGAGCAACAACAAGCATTATACAAACACACAAAAAGTTCTGAACAAGAATCGTACAACTTTATTTCACTTTCGGCAATTTTTTGCTGCTTAAAAGTGGAATAAAGGGCGCCAAATGCCCTGCAACATTGATATCCTTATTTTGATGACACTGGCAACCGGCAAACACACACACACATCCACACGAACAAAAACACATTCTCAGTTGTTGTATGAATATAAATTGAAGAGAAAAACTTTTTCGTTAAGAAAACCTTATTTTTGAATACAAAGGATTCCTCTGATCTCGTTTTGCGTTAAAGTAACCTAATTTACTTTACTGTTGTTGTGTTATTTTGCACAAAATCCCTTACTTACCGTTATTACCACATTTTGTTTGCATTGCTGGTGTGCATTGTTGATAGTAAGGTCCAGCAGGTTTTCCTCTTGCCTTTGGCACTTTGTTGGAAACTGACACTGATAACTGTAGCATTACATAATTACAAGTGAGTTGGATGTAGCGAGAAAGCATGGGGGAATGCAGGTCATGCTGCAAATATAATTACGAAAAACTCTTCAATATATCGATATTTTTTGAAAATGACCTTGACTCTACACACAGAGAAATTGTATATTAATTTATAGACAGCTTGTGCAGCTAATTTTTCTGAGATATTACTTATAACGGGTGATCCAATTAGAGTAACTTTATTCAATAACCTCTTTTTTGACAGACTACGCGTGAGTTGTGTCAAGCTGTCATGTTAGAAGAGACTACGTTCAGCACGCAGTGAAGAAAATATAGCACTTGTAGCTGAGAGTGTTCACGAAGACCATGGAGAGTCGTTCGCAGTAACTCGGACTGACGTACTGAACGACTTGGCACATTTTACGTCGAGATCTTAAACTGAAAGCGTACAAAATACAGCTTGTGTAAGAACTAAAGCCGTTCGACCTTCGCAAGCGTCATCGCTTCGTTGTATCGGCTCTTGAAAAGTTCTAAGAAGATTCCACGTTTTCGAGCCAAATTTTGTTCAGCAGTGATGCCCATTTCTGTCTCAACTGGTATGAAAACAAGCGAAGCTTCCGTATTCGGGATAAAGACTTGAATAGATCCAATAACTGCCATTCCGTCGAAAAAACCCAACCTTTTGTTGTGGTTTGTGGGCCGATGGAATAATCGGAGCTTATTTCTTCAAAACTGATGCCGGTGAGAACGTTACCGTCAACGGCAACCGTTATCGCGCTATGATAACGACTATTTGGTGCTTGAGATTGGAGCTCGTGATCTCGGCAACATTTGGTTTCAGCAAGACGGCGTCAGTTCCCACACAACGTACCAATCAATGGATTTATTGATAGAACATTTCGATGCATAGATAATTTCACGTTTTGGACTGGTGGATTAGTTACCAAGATCTTGTGATATCACAGCGTTAAACTTTTGCCTGTGAAAATTTGTTAAATCTAAAGTCTGTGCGTATAATCCCGCTAAGATTCAGGCCCTGGAGAAAAATATAACTTGTGTCATTTGCCACTTACCAGTGAAAATGCTCGAACGAGTCAACGAAAATGGGAGTCAACGGAAGGACCATCTGAGACGTAGACGCGGCCAACAGTTTAACCCATTTACAACCAAGGAGACAAAAATAAGTTTATTTAAAGTTCTCAGTTTTTTATTGATTTATACCATCGCAGAGGTGAACAAAAACAATTTTTTTTTTCTTACATTTACGAAAATTTTACTATACCCACACGAGTACAATGGTGAAAAGTGTATTAAATATTTATGAGTGGGCTATTTTAAAACAGTCGCGTTCCACGCACAAAGCAGTACCACATAGCTCGCAAATTCACCTGATTCGTTTATGGCAGACTCTGCATCTAAGAGGCTTGAGGATTCTCTTTGGAAAATGTGCTCCTCCAGCTGTAGAAACACTTGGAGCTAACGCGCGCTTAGAATATCTTTTCAATGTGTAGTGTCGTAGGTAGTATCGCGTAATTTCACGTTGAAACTCAAGAAAATCTTCGGTACTATTATTCACGTCTTTGTACAGCTTCCAAGCGTTTACCATTGTGGAGCACATCATCGAAGTAAACAGCGGCCACCACCATTTTTTGCCTCGAATCCCAATTTTGTATACATTTACGGCCTGATCATGTAGATTAACACCGCTCATACCTTGGTTGTAATTTGGAAGTAAATTTGGCTGAGGTATACTTATCTTTTTTTGTTCCAGTTTTGACCAACACTTTACGTATTTTAACGGTTCAACCGTATCAAAATTAGTTCCCATAGTTACGACATTATTGACATCGACATCAGGAGGAATCTTAACGATATCGACCTCATCTGCCTCATCATCATCCGCGATGTCAGCTAAAGCCTGTGAAAGTTGTTTATATCTCTTTCCATAAAAACACGAAGTGGAAGTAGCCATCCTAACCAAAAGATACAATTTTTTATTTCACCTACACATTTTGCCATTGTACCTAAGCGGGTACACAACTTTTGAAAGGCACATACCTCAAATAAGAATAGGTTTTTCAAATGGATTTTTGTAAAATTGATCTCTTTAGTCTTATCTCACACAACACACAATTTTAAAACTAACAACTGAGAGATAATAGCTCATCAACAGCAAAATAATGACTAAAGACACAAAATCACACAATATGAAAAACCGCACAGAAGTTGACGCCACAAAAAGTGCCGTTATGAATTCGCGTGAATCGAATGTATTTTTTTTGTTGCTTCTAGGAATAAAACTACACATATGATCAAAAATTTGTGTGCAAATACTTAGCATTGAGTTACGCCACATGCCTAAACTTGACTGATTTTCTGTATACAAGCGAGTACAATGGTTGTAAATGGGTTAAATAGATAATCTTCAGAAAATAAATGTTCTTTCCTTTGATAACAAACATTCCTAATTAAATTTGAATATTATGTGTTTTTTTTTTTCTTCAAAAAAGTAGGAAATCTCGAAATAGTTCACCTTTATAAGTGAAATTTTCAGTCAATATTGCAAATAAGCTGGTCCAACTAATGTGTATAGTTGTCTCTGTCGTACGATATTTCATATCAGGATCTTGCAATATCCGTTTACGCACAGCATCAATAGTTTCCGGAACAACAATTCATTCTGGATGAGCTGATGAAATTTATATTGAGGTGATCTACGATCACGCTTGAGTTCACCATACCATCGACAAATGCTGGTCTTTGATGAAGCTCTATCACCAAAAATTCAATTAAGCTCATCGATGTTTTTTTGCTGAGTTAATACACTTCGAAAATTGTAAAAAATAATCGGCCGAACATTTTCGCGATTTAATTTAAGTTTTTGGTTGAGATGAATATTTTCAGTTACTGTAAACAAGACAAATAGCGCTTGTATACGTATAGCATCAAAAATATCAATCTTTACGATGGAGTTGTGAGTTGTCAATGAAGGCGTATAAAAAAAGGTAACATTTGGCTCTACGAGTATTCGCGTTTGTTATATTAATTTAGTTTAAAAGGGAACCGAGAATTGATAATGAAAATTTTATGTGGAAGTCTTATTGTGCAAAATATAGTTTGAAAGTTAAGAGTTAAGTGCTTATTGGGAAGCAGGAAATTGAAACGTAAAGCAGCCACCAATTTAGAAGTGTTCTAGATAAACTCTGTATAAACTGAGCCCGTAATTAAAAGCTAAGATGAGCTTTGCTCTTGGAAACCCGGTTGACGAGGTTGCCTTAAACCTACTTTTAGATCACTTTGATGACTATATCAAACTTCTAACCCTAACCTTCTAACACTCAGTTACTCAATGATCTAACTTGGCTATACACAATCTGAAATAGAGCGAATAAGTATATACACACATATAAGCAGCATTATAATACTGTAAGTGATAAAATTCCAAATACCTATATTAAGCACACAAACACTAAATCAATTTTCTTTCGACACCAAATCCACTAAATGTCATAAAATTGAAACTTGGATAAACATAAAGGCCTTTAAGGCGCAAAACCCAATTCATATATCAAAAAAATTTTGACAAATTTGACTTCAGTGTTGTTGTGGTTGCACAAGCGTGGCTGTTAATGCACGTACGAGTGGCGCAGATATGGAAAAAATAATAAAATCACATTAAGCGCACAAACACAGAAGGAATACTCCGCGTATGTGTATGTAAATCTTGAAATGTGGCATATAGCCGCCACTAAGCCCCAAAGCCATACAAAGATATGCACTGCATTATGGATGGACGGCCGCCGCCGGAGCGACACTCGCTAAGGGAGGGGAGTGTTTTATTGGTGGAGGAGTAGATAGGTGTTGCAGCCGCGCCTCAGGGATAATATAAAATTTATGCCACCAACAAATGATTAACACCCGCAAACGCTAATTGCTTGACTTGTGCGCCACACCACAAACGCCAAAGCGGTGAGCGTCTACCAGCGAGCGACTATGGACTTGTGTGCATTGGGATAACTGTATCTGCTCATAAGCTGGTAAGCATGCCGGCGACATGCCACATATGGTTGCATTTGTCCCGAGCTCATTAAATGGAGTTTTTTTCTCGCATTTTTATTTCCTTTTCTATTTAAGTTGTGGGCTGAGCAACTACTTTAGTGGCTTTTTAAAGTGTCATTAAAACGATTTCGGCTTTGTCGCTCAATTTTCATTTTATGTGGCGCAAATTCCTCATAAAAATTTAATATTTTAAAACAGAAAGTAAACACGAAATATGTTCTTCATTACTTAATTAGGAAGGCATTAAGCTTAAGAACGAAGATGTGCAGTAAAAATGTATTGTTATGACGAAATTTTTGAGATTCATTGCACCTTTTAAGATTCGAGGTCTTTTCCAAACTAGACAAGATATAGTACTATAGAACTATTTTTCTACTTTATCACTAATCTCCAACTTGAGTGCGTGGGTTGGACTTGTTATAGCCGAACCACCCACTAGAAGTATTCGACTGGTTCAAAACTCTTCAAGTTTCAGTTTGTCTTATAAACCGTCACATACACCACGAGTTCAATCTTGTTTTCAAAACTCAACTCAAATCTTCGTATCTCTTGTTAAAGCTTTTGAAACTCCAAGAAAGTTTTCGAACTCTGAATAAAGTCAGATTAGGTTAGGTCGATCCTAACAGGAATCGTGTAGATGTTGCCTGAAACTGCTGTGTGATTGATCATAAGATCAACAAAGCGCTTTGAGCCTTTCACGAAATGTTTAAAGTGGCTAATGTCAGTTTAGGATTTGTCTCCTGGTTTGCCGAATGTAAAAGTGCCGAGATGATGCCACCTCAATCTTGCATAGGCTGTTCAGTGAAGGAGAAAGTACCATTTTCTTTCATACAGTTTTGACAACTTGAAAAATCTCCAGTATTGATAAGAGAATTTCACGATTACAAAAAGATGAGCTTTGCATGACGCAATGGGTGCCTCCTCTCGCGCAGCAGCATGTCTACTGATACCTAATTACGCTATTCAACCTTTCCTCCTAATTTCGACAAATTCGTGAAAGAGCTTACTCGTCCTCTTCTTCCTTGTCATCATGTGAGCAGAGAAACAACCAACGAGTAGCTTGTGCTGTGTAGTGGTCTAAGTTTTCAGGGGTGCTGAAGGCATCCTGAGCATATAATAGTTTTTCCTCTCATTATTCTGCAAAAACGAAGAACGGAAAAGAAATTCTTAGCAACGATGTGTGAGCTCTTTCCGGTCTTCGGTTTTGAAGTCACTTGAACCAATCTGCAAGGCTTAGGTACATAGCCTTATCAAATATAATTCGCGCAGATATCCAGCGGAAGTTACAAGCAGGCTTTATAGCCTCCTTAAAGCTCCCTGAGCTAAACACTTCGACGTAGACGCGGATAGGATCGAAATTTTGTCGGGAGCGGTAGGAAGAGTTGGTCAAAGCTTTATGTGAATCAAATGCCAATTTATATTTCTGAAGTTCTCGTAGGTCTTGCTGGAAGTAATTCCCCAAGCCAAACCGAATGCATCTATGGCCAGGGAAGAAGTCACTCTCTACAACTCTTTCTTTTTGTGTTCCAGAAATCTATTTGAAGAACCTCCATCCTCCAAACTATTCTCCCACAGTGTGAGTCCCGCATCTTTGACACGATATCCTACGTACAAGTGATCGAGACTAAACCCCCTGCTCACCGCGTCCGAGAGAAGAGAGTCGATCTCTATTCGAATGTGGGTCTCCTTTTCTTTCTGCTCTGCTACCAGTAGATTTGGGAGGTTATTCGACCTTGCTTTGAGACTATGGAATATTACGAAGACCTCAGCATGAGTTAGTCGAATAATACTCGAAGTCGAAGATACTGAATTGGTAGCCCTTGATATAAAGATAAAAATCTGACTTCGTTCAAAGCCACTGTCGTGCGGACAATAGTTTGAAATAACTCTGGTCCATTTTGCATTATACTTTTCCTACAGGATTTGCCAGGAAAGTTATAGGCGTGTGGAAGTCTGCCAAGAAAATTTTAGCATGTGTGAAAACAACGCAGGTGGAGCCTACGTTGAAAGTTTTGTAAGAATTGTTCAATAATTTTTTTAAAATCGACTCAGTCCTATTACTTTCCCTACAACCACTGTAAGTGATGATCGGGCATCATTTAATACTGTTCTACAGCTGATCAACTCATAGTAGTTATTTGGTTGAAAAGGAGGCGCAAAAGTATCAGATTGCAGGCGGCCGCATTTCAGCCATAATTATTGCTTTTGTGCCCCAAGTGGTAACCAATAAATTCAGTACGTTAAAAAACAATGGTTTTTTTTTTACCCAAGCACACCAATGCCTTTATGTTCGACCAAGATGAGCCATGGGATAATTCCTGGCTGAAGGCTGAGCATTCATAAAAGTAATGTTCCAACGGCTGATCATCCGCCGGGCCTGTTCGGAATTCTGTCGCGTCCACTTTATCAATTTTCTGAAGACATGATCTTAGAGGTAGGAGTTCTCTGATCGTCCCTACAATATTACTAAGTTCCTTTTTGCCTAGAAGTAGAAGCTTTATCATGTTCTGAAGATGGGACCTTAGAGTTAGAAGCCCTGTGATGGCCCCTACAATCTGACTTGGTTCCTTTTCGCCTAAAAGGAGGTCTGTCCACCACTACCTTAAAGTACTTCGCTTGCAGCAACTCTTAAAGGGGCTGAACTGGTCTACATTACTATTTATAAGCTTGAATAACGTAACCTATTATAAGGTGAAGCTCGTTCGTATACAAAAGAGTCGACAAAATGGCGTTCTATTATGAAATGAATTTTCAAAAAATCTTAAAAATTCATTATATAAATATGTAGTAGGTGTAAATAGTCTATAAAAGCTTGGCGCATAGTAAAAATAAGAAAATAAATTCTCATTACGCAGACCACTGCTTAGAAGACCAATTAAGTATCCATAGAAAATATTTTTATGGTTTCCTACCGCCGCTCGATTTTCAAGGCAAAAAATAGAAGCAAGAAATAATAAAATCGAGTCAATTCTTTTGTAGTTTTTCATTATTGCCAACACATACGCACATTCCAAGCAATTATGAAAATTTATATACTTCTCTGAAGTAATTAAATATTATGGCACGGAATTTCATAATTTTTTCATATGCTCATACACATATACACATGTATGTTTGTATGTATTACTCGTCTTCATTTCCCACCCATCAATGCAACAATTTGACTTTCAAGCACATACACATACTTACACTTGTATGTATATTGAAGGCGCTTGCAACATCTAAGCAATGCCTGCAATATGTTTATGAGTGTCTGCAATAATAACAACAAAAAGCATATTAACAGAGTGGTGTTGCGACAATTCCTTAGAGATTTATGTTAATTTGTTGTGATTTATTGCCACTTTTAGTGGCTGCGTCCGTCGCGACAGCTAACTTGATGAGACAAACCAAAGACCAATGTGGAAGACAAACAGTGCAAGCACACACGCATACAAACACACACTTAGCAGGCTATATACTTTGCGGCTTGCACGTAAACGCATAGAATTTCAACAGTCTAAAAAGATGAAAGAGATTTCATTTGCTGCGCAAATATGTTTGGGTGTATTAATGTGTGTGTCGGCAGCTTTTTATGAGCTGCTGCCGCGTCACTTCATAAGCAGAACAATTCATTACAGATGTTTTCCATCCAAATCACTTCAAAATTAATATATTAATATGCGTTGAAATACACAATGAGGCGTCTAAAGTCATTTAGTTGTAGGAATATATATAATATGTATATGTGTTAGTGTGTATATACTTTCATGTTTAGAATCATTTGCTTTTTTGGAACTTTTATTAACTGAAAGATCTGGCACACGTTGTACCGCTAGCCTCCGGAGGAACCTTCATCATATCAACCTCTGTGCATGCTTCACACAATTGGTAAAGTGTACGAACTCATAGTAAGAAACCGCTTGGAGTTAGCAATCCAGAAACTGGCGGATTATCAGAAAGACAATACGGCTTTATGAAAAAGATGTCCACGCACTATACAATGTCGTTGACACTACGAAATGCGCAGTAAGTGGTAAGCGATGGAAAGGCGGAACAAAAAAATATTGCGCGCTGATGACCCTGGATGAATGCCTTCAACTCAGCAAAGTGGGTAAGCATAATCAATGCTCTGTATGACGTACACGCTCCTCAACACTTTATGAAAATTATTATGAGTTATTTTAAAAAGAGTCGGCTATTATTCGATACTGATGAAGGCACCAAGAGCTACACTATTTCTAGCGGAGTACCGCAAGCCTCGGTTCTAGGCCCACTTCTATCGAACTTCATACACTTGGTTGTGTGGAGTGCTAAGGAGACACCAATCAAAAGCCGTTAAATTAATTGCATACGAAGATGACTTTATTGTGATAGTAGTGGCTAAATACCTAAATAACATCCGGAGCAAATGCAATGATTACATAAACAGGCTGCACCAATGGTTCTCCTCAATGAATTTAGAACTGGCTGAGCAAAAGACAGAAGTCTGATCATAAGTACTAGAAAAGTGGAGCAAAATATATCTCTCATTATAGGAAAGTATGCGATTCATTCACAGCCGCAACTAAAATATCTGTGAGTATTAATAGACTCAAGGCTCAAATTTTAGGATCACCTAGAATACACTGCAGGTAAAGCGAATAAAATGCTAAACGCCTTAGAATAATAATGGAAAATAAAGGCTGCGTGCGTTCTAGCTGGCGATTTTTACTCGCAAAGGTAATGAGATCGGTTGTTTTATATGCGGCTCCAATATAGATCGAAGCGCTAGGCATTAAAACATATGCCAGACAAATAAATACAATATACACAGGCTGTCGGTATTAAAAGTTATCAGTTCTTTTCAAATAATATCACCTGACGCTGCTGAAGTAATAGCCAGTATAATGTTCATTGATAACCAGGCTGACGAATACGAACGGATAAATAGAGAGTCAAAATCTTAATAATATGACAACAGCGGTGGTGAACCTCACTCAAAGGACGGCGCTCCCACAAACTGATACCAGACATACATGCGTTGATCGACAGACGATATGGGGACCTAGATTCTCACCTAACCCATATACTACTTGTAAGTGGACATGAGTGCTTTAGAAGCTACCAAAGAAGATGCCAGCGCGACATAAGTCCGTATTGTCTGACGTATTCAGAGCACTTTGAAGACTCTGAGCATGCATTCTTTTATTGCGCTTGCGTTTTAAGTAGAAGGAAAAACTTAAAACTACACTCGGTGGTAGTTTTACGATGAAGAATTTGAGAACTGGAAAGCTAAAACTGAGACATACAGAGCAGATTAGGCGTCCGGCAGTTCGTCCTATAGGGAAGACTTAAATATCTCATCACTCCCACGAAGTAATGCTTAATCAAGTAATTCCGTGGGTGAGTCTGGGGTTGAGCGCCTTAATTTTTCGCTCCCAATGTTTTCCGAAAGAAAGTATATAATTAGTTTGTTTTCTGGTAAAAAAAATGCTCCTGTGATATTTCCAATATTCGTGTGGTTATATCGAAGGCTCCAAACCTAAGTAAGGGAATAGGCGTGCTTAATAGGTAATCGAAAATATTACCTCTACTTTTTATATTCATTTTATACAAGATGAATCACTACATTTTGATCGCACCTCGCATACTATCGAATCAAATTTTATGGAGATATAACCTCTCCGTGAAATTCTGTAGTACTAATGTTGCTAATCAGCCGATGAAATATTCACCGTGATTAAGTTCTCTGTATTTGGGAAAAAAGTTGAATTTCTATAGATTATTTAAAGAGATCAAATTTTTAGATTGTTGAATTACCAGCCAGAATTCTTGAGGATATTTTTATGGAAATGGAGTTACATGAATGTTTTTCGCCACTGCAAACACATTATAATTGAATGTTCTTAATACATATAGTGCCGAAGTATTCACTAATTTTCGGTTGAAATGTTCTTATTGGCATTTGCTATTGCGAAAGCCGCGGAGCTGGCCTCTAATACACCTGCAGGCAATTCCAGAGTCAACATCTCCATAGGTAGCCAAGCAGCAATTAAGGCAGTAACCTCGTATTACATATCGGTCGGAAGTGGATTGGGAAGCAGGACAGCAGCAGTTGCCAGGAACTTTACTTCTATTGAATGTCAAGCCACATAGGCATCGATGGCAATGAATTAGTTGATGAGAAGCCCATGCATTGTCTATACGACGATATGGATAGAAGCATGGTAAAGAAAATCAAAATCCTCCGACGGAACGAGCTACCAGTCTACCAAAAGTCATATGTAAAGCGGTAGATCTGAGGTACACAAAATTCCTATTGGCACTCGATATCTTCTAGCTAACTACAGGAAGGCCCTATGTTCCACCTAGGAACTGCGGGACAATATATATATAACTATAGGAACATGGTGGGATTACTAACTGGTCACTCTCTGGTGGCGACACACCCCTGCAGGATGGTTTAGAGCAGGGCACTAGAGGGACAAGGGAGCATCTCTTGTGCACTTGTCCCGCATTGGCAAGACTACGCTATAAGCATTTCGGGTCTTGAAGGTATGATGCACTGAAGAAGGTATTGATAGTGAGGCCGCAGAGTCTGTTAAAATTCGCGTCGCAGGCATCCTAAGGAATGAGTACTTCTTTTGGACCTAGCAACTGAGATCCATCTAGTATCGCAATAGGTCAAAACTGGTCCATGATCGGCATATTTGCTTAACATAACCTAACTTAGTAGCAAATCAGAATAAAATACTCGTAAGCTCGTATCCGATATCAAAGAAGCTGCTTCGAGCGAAACATGCTAACAAAAGGCAGTAAAAAATTTCTGAAAGCAAAATCCTCTCATTCGAAATCGGAGAACTTAACATCAAGTCAAATGTAGTGAAAAATGGCGCCTTAGTAAGAATTATAGCATGTATTTTTTAAAGGAAGCTGCTATCATCAAGGAGTTCATCAAGAACCCCAGCAAGTTTGCTGCTGCTGCTATTGCTTCTGTTCCAGTTGCTGGTGCTAACGCTGATGCCAAAAAGAAGGGAGTCGCCGAAAAGGAGGAGTCGGAGTCCTAGGAAGGGTTTCGATATCATCGACGAAACACTTAAACACCAAAGTTAAAAATTAAAAAAAAAACAACAATTTCACAAATCGGAAACCAGATAGCTTTCATGGAGGACATACCATACTTTAATCCTTAGACCATCTATTTGAAGGTGATAGGAGACTAGTTAGAACATCTAAATGAAAAAGTTGGACTAGTAGAGTAGAATTTTTTTTAAATAATTGACCAGTATAGTTTGAAGTATATGCAAGAACTACGATTAGCATTCTTCGTCAGACATTTTTTATTAAAACTTTAAAGCTAAGAGCTCGAGCTTATTTTCGAACCCAAGAAAGGATACTGAGTCATAGCTCTATTAAAGTAGCAGAAGCTTAGAAACTTTTAACAATATTTTACGGCAAATTCAACAATTATTCAAGTAAATGACTATAAATGTTTAGCAAGAACGATCAGCATTAAGTGGTAAACAACACATAACAACCAACAGAACGTGCAACATGCCCATTGGCATCATAGGCACAACGACAAACCTCTTAAAACACTCGAAGCTGTTGTTAGTCATCGAACAACTAATGACAATTCAATAAAAATGCATTAAAGAATTATGAAAGTCGCAACAACAGCAACAAGCCCCGGAACTATAAGCAATTGCTTGGGCAACAACATAAAAACACACAAGCGCCGAGTTACTGTACTTTTACGGATCGATGACAATACCGAGAATGAAGTGCGTGCATTTATGCGCTTGGCCGAGCTGTTAGCTAAGGACTTCGAGGCCCAAACGGACTTTCAGCTGGTCACTAATATGCGCATTTAGCTCACGTCGCAATTACGCCGCGTCCAATAAATGGTTAATGTGGTTGTTGTTGCTGCTATTGTTGTTGTTATTATGTGCGCTATCATAAGTGCCACTGTTGTTGTTTTTGTTGCGCATAATTACGCGCGCTTAGAAGGCGCTTGCCACACATGGCTTGCGGCAAGAGCACCAGACACCAGCCACTCATTGCCTTTGCTTTGACTTCAACTGCCACTTGAAGTGCCACTGCCTGGCTACGACTGCTTGCCATTTTTTTTATGCCCAACAACAAAGTGCTGTTTTTGCCAGCGTTCACGTTGCTGCTTATTTAATTTAATTCTATTACGTTATTGTTGTTGCAGCAGTAGTTTTTCTTCCACCGCTTTCAAGTGGCACACCGTTGGTGGTCAAATATGGGCTTTTGCGTCGTGCTTCAGATGCCACGCTAACTGCCAGTTGGCTCATTGGCGACTCCTTGACTAAATGATTGACTGACCACACACACCGACTTACATACATACATACATACATACATTCGTACATACGTACATATATGTTTATCATATTTACTCATATGACATTGGTATCGTTTGATGGACTGCCTGCGGTGTAGCACGGCTAGTGTTTTGGGTGGCTTGGATTTGAAGTGCCGGAACGTCATTGCGACGATTAAATGCCTGGAAGCTTGTTTGCTAACTTAACTATTCAAACTAGATGCTTGTTGCTGTTATTGCGCTTGGTACTTGAGGGTAGTTCAGAAAGAGTACTTTAGTAGCGTCAATTCTCTGGACGGGGGTACTCAATAGAATGATTTCTTATCATCATCTCTTTGAATCAAAGCTTAGCTCGTGAATAAAATCATCTTTTATACAATTGTGTCCTCCATAAAGGTGCTACTTCGGACTGAGTAGGTAATTGAGGAGTAAAGCCCTATCTCGACGAACAAAGACCAAACTCTATAAGTCACTCGTTATTCCCGTTCTGCTATGTGGTGCAGAGTCATAGACGATGAAAAAGGTTCTTCTGCGGTAGATTTATGGTCTTTTGCGTATTCACCACGGCGACTACCGCATTCGATGGAACGATGAGCCGTATGAGATATGCGAGAACGTTGATATCGTAAGAATGGACGAAAACACTCCAGCTCTGAAAGTATTCGACGCAGTACTCGCCATGGGAAGCAAAGGAAGAGAAAGACCTGAGTTGAAAGATCAGATGAAAGGACGTCGCTTCACTTCTATCTCCAATTGGCGCCACATTGCGAAAAGAAGAAACGACTGACGCACTGTAGTTGACTCGGCTATAACCGCGTAAGAGTTTTATAAGCCCGGGAAAGAAGAAGAAGAAGATTTTAAAGAAAATTAATAAGGAAATCGTCAGACTATGGATTGGTTCTCGCATGATCGATCTCACACAACTCGATCGAATCACCAGCTCGAAGCCTCGTTCAACAGCGTTCAATTCGACTTTGACTTGCCGCCAATATTGTCAAACACCCCCTCTGCATGCCTTTCCTAGCAGCGCACCTGCAGCTGATTACCAGCTATTACTTCATGCACTTCAAACACTGTTCAGCTTGTAATACCTTCGCTTAATTACCATTGATGGCGCTGCGTACACAAGCCTTTGACAAATACCCATACACACATACACGCATCATAATTTTCATTATTAAGTAAGCATGGCGACAGAAGTATGTCCGCCAGTGTATATTTATAGAAAGTGTGTGCATATTTCTGTTCTCCAACACTCGTTTTATGCAAATCACTTGTTAGTACCTTTGCTGCTCGTCCGCCGTGTTTTTCCTTGCTGCTCATGTCACAAACTCATTGATGTTGGTTGTTGTTTAGTTTTTGTTGTTTAAAAATTTCCGCTTAATGATTTGTCACTCTCAACGCACCGCTTGTACCTTCCGTGTTCATAATTTCTAATTGCTTTTAATACCTTTTTTTCAGTTTCGAGGTGTGTGTTCGTTGGACGGGCTTGGTGTTGGTAAATTATCAATTTTACGAGTTATTATGCTCCATTACTATGCTGCGTACGTTTATTGAATACTAATGAGTCGCTGAGTGTGCATACTTTACATGTAATCGCTTGTTTTATGGCTGATAATTTCTTATTATAGTTGCAAACATATTTTAAGCGCTGATTTAGGTAGTGAGGATCACTGTAATGTTACAGGTCAATAACATTTTCTAGCAAATCATATATGAAGGGTTAAGAAAAGTAACACCAAAGTACCAGTTAACTTAAAGAGAGTCGAAATTAGTTAAGCAAGATAGGAGGTTGTCTGAAGAGTGTACCACAAAAAGAACAAACTCTCCAAAATTCTTAGAGGCCATAATTCAGACTCTAAATTTCGCCAGTTGACTGCTGTCGGAGCTCAAACCGCAGATGGAAATTGATTTGAGAAATGAAACTTCACGTATTACTTCTTCCTTTCAAATCGCAACATGATCAATCCGGTTGGTGGCTTTTCGAACCAGAGACAGTTAAACAGCTTGATACATTTTCCTAAGCTGGAATCTAGTAGTACAGATAACCAAACTTTGGGGCTCGGCGAAGTCGATTAGCCTCAACCCATTTGGGAAGGTTTCATCATGGAGGATGAATTCACCGGCCATTGTGCTAAATATACCTTATTTGACCACCCTGGCGTTACAGTCGCAACACATGATTTTGACATCGGTGCGCGCCAAGCGCTTATAGAAGACGAAGTCTCTCTCCCACTACAAATCTCACACCGAATTTGCGCTACTTTATATGACTACTGTAGTAAATGGCTCAAGGACCTACTCGTCTCAGTTCTTGTTCCGTCCATCGCACCCCTTTTCGCTCACGAGAACATCTACCAGCTCTACATTGGCATCTTCCCGATTAAGGGACCGGACATTCCAACTGCAAATCCTTACATCGTAACCCTTATTACGTTTGCAGTTCATCAAAGGGGTCTCTCATTAGAGGCTGTTGTGTCCTTTTTATTGGGGGTGTTTTTTTACGTGGAGGGTCTCGAACCTATCACACCATCCTGGGGAGGGATGCTTTGCCTTCTCAGTTTTGTTCGCCATCAAATGTTTTTTTTTGGCTACCTAGAGGATTCTCGGTGTAAGACCCGAAGTCGTGAGCTGCTTGAGCCATATGTAAAAGAATCGTTTCTGGTCATTCTCAAGTCAATGGCAATCAGAGAATTTTTCTCACTTGCGTGAACTTCTACAATTGACTCCTCCTTCTCACTTTAGCTCGCCTTTAAACGGAGGATTTGAGATTTTCCTAGACAATAGTCGGCCTAGGACCGGAAGTTGTGAGCTGCTTGAGACATATGTAAAAGAATCGCTAGCGTGAATTTCTACATATGGCTCTATCCTCCGTGTTGGACTCAGTTTTTGAAAATTTTCCTTACTCAGAACAGATCCCTTTAAGATCGAACGCGACAAAGCAAAACAAAATACAAAACATAAGAGTTCATACCTTTGTATTACAAAATATGATAATTGAAATGGTTTCATCATATTATAACGCATTTCAACGAATATCTTATGTAACGCAGTGAGTTTACTCGTGCCGCACAACATAAAACTCCACTTAAGGACAAGTCTTCGAAGTGTAACTATAAGTGTAAGAATATCCAGATTGCTTTTAGCGCATTCTAATTGCTTTACAAGCCGGTCAATAACCACAAGTAGTTATTCCTAGCTGCTGCCATACCAAGTGCATTACTTTGCATTATGATTAATAGTTAGCGGACGCGTGCGCTTCATACTATAATCTTACTCCCTAATCGCATGGAGCCTTCTTGCCTTCCGGCGCATAATCAACGCTAACAAGAACACAATGGCTAGTGCTTTTCTCGCGGTCACAAACGCCTACTTCCCTGCCAAGGCAACAGCCGCCGCAACTAGTTGCCAGACTTGGCAGCCAGCCAATCATTTTGTGCAATTCCATATCTCATTGTCATAATGGACATGCTGACAGTAAATAATCTATCAATAATTGCTTTGGCTGTCATTACGCTAAATGGGTTGAAGGCGCTGAGGAAGTCGGTGGTGGTGGCGGCGGACTGTAGTTCGATTTGAGTGAAGCGTCAGCAGTCTCCATTAGCTGTCCCTTTGGATTTGTGCGCTGTGGAGACGAGTGTCATTGGCGATGCGCGCGAAAACTCGAGTGAATAGCCAACGCTACCAACATGCATACTTCCCAACCTTGTATGTATCTGTTTGGGTCCCTTTTGTGCACATCAATTTCGCTTGTCTTCACTTCTTAAGCGCTTCCAAATCGTTAAAGGATTACGTGTCAGCGTTGAGTGCTCTCCTTTCAGCTCAACTGTAGCTGCATCTTCTTTTCGTCCCCCAGCCTCTACTTCAATGACAGCCGTCCGTTTGCCCTGTCCCAAACACTTTTTATTTATTATCTCTTACGTAGAAGAATTCTTTAATTCTTTATGTCAGACGCGTTGACATTTATCATTCGCTGGTCACACACCGGTCGTCTTTCAAAGTCAACGCTGCTCAGCGTAGCGCTAGCCGGGCATTTGCTATTCCTATTGTTATTGCTAGTGTTGCTTTTCACATTTTGCCCCTTTTTCTGCTTTTTTTACACCATCTTTTTTACTTTTTTACTCACTTCCAGCCGTCAGTGTCATTGTCATGGCCGAGAGCTCGCATTGTGGTGGTCGCCGTGTGCCGTTGTGTTCGCGCTTTCAGTCGTTTTGTCAAGGCCACCAATGAAGCTTATTTTGCGGATCATTCATTTTGCTCGCGTCTGACATATCCACTGACCGCCGGACAATGGGAATGTGCTGCAGCTCCTTTTTCCTCGTTGTCATTTCCGTTGGGTTCTTTTCATAAATCTAGTATTTTAAATAGTTTAAAATTCATGAGCGTGTACACGCGCTGATGGCGAGCATGCATCATCATTTCTAGTCGCGCTGCCATTTTGCAATTATGTATTTCCGAGAGGACCAACAGACTGAAGGGTCATTGTCGCCCACTGTGAATGCATGATTAATTTATAATTTATGATTTTTTTTTTATATATAAATTACTCAATATTACTCATCTGCGTTCATTGACTCGACCATCCTTAACCTTTATTCTTTGATTCTAAAGTAAGTGATATGAAGGCACGTCTTTCTAAGCCTGATCGCACCCTAAAAGTTTTCTGTTTGCAGCTAATATCAATAGCAGAGTTCAAGACGACAAGTTTTCGTCTGGTCGTAATACCACAGAGATGTTTAATATCAAGAACTCGAACCGCAAAAAATCCGCTGATTTTATTCAAAACCCTGAAGTGCCCTCGTAGATATTATCTTAATGATATCCAACTCAATATAACTACTTTTTATCAACCATATACATGTTTGTGCTTTAGAATCTAAATTACTGTCTCAAGTCTGTTCAGCGCTTACTGAGTCAATCGGAACAGTGAGATGAAATTCCTTCTCTTTACTGGTGTAGACACCGCTTACGCGGTTATTGTTTACAATAGCGCGCCATTCTTTCTCGCTTTTTGCTGTTTGGCGCCAATTGGAGAACCAAGTGTGCCCAGGTCCTTCTCCACTTGATCTTTCCAGCGGGGTGGAGTCGAATAATTTCAGAGCTGGAGTATTTTCATCCATTCGAACGACATGACCTAGCCAGCGAAGTCGCTGTTCCTTAATTCGCTTAACAATGTCAATGACGTCGTATAATTTTTACAGCTCATCGCTCTATCGACTGCGGTATTCGACGTTGCCAATGCACAAAGGACGATAAACCTTTATCTCGAAAACTTATAACGTCGACTCATCAGATGTTGTCATCGTTTTGATGCTGTCAAAAGTAGCTTTAAAGTCGACGAAGAGGTGGTTTGTGTCGATCCTCTTTTCACGAATCTTTTCCAAGATTTGGCGAATGGTGAATAAATGGTCAGTTGTAGATCTTACAGGCCTAAAACCACTCTGATAAGGTTCAATCAGTTTGTTGATGGTGGGCTTTAATATTTCGCACAGTACGCTGCGATATTGAGGAGGCTTATTGCACGGTAGTTGGCACATATTTTTGTGGAATGGGGAGAGCACACTTAAATTCCAATTTTCGTTTTTCGTCCGACCATATTCTATAAAGAACCTGATGCTCCATATCATTTCTTCGCTGCCCTGTTTAAGTAGCTCGCCCGACAATCAATCCGCTCCCGCCACTTTCTTGTTCTTCATACGAGTACTTGCTATTTGAACTTTTTCATTGTCCGCTCCATCGTCACCGAGACTTGAGAAGTGTTCCATCCATAATTTCAGTATGCTCCGAGCACCAGTTACTAGATCACCTCTGGAGGTTATACAAGTGTATGCTCCGATCGTGAAAAGTTCTGTTAGTGACCGCATCTTTTCGTAGAATTTTGTAGCATTAGCCCTATTGGCCACCTTTTCGAGCTCTTCGTACTCATGCATTTCGGCCTTTTTCTTTGTTTGTCTGTAAATGCGTCTCGCTTCCCTCTTCAACTCCCGGTATCTTTCCCATCTCGCACATCTTGTGGTCGATTGCAACGATTGATGGAATAAAAAGCTTTTTTTACTTTGACATTCATTACAATTCTCATATATGCTCCCACCAGAAGTGGGTCATAATGAGAATATTTGGGATAATAAGTAAATGGCAGTACGTATACGCTATGCGAACTTTAGTTATAAACGTGAACGGAAACTGTGGCTTGGTTGGACTTCGAATGGCACGGCGTAACTGCCAAACAGAAAATGATTCAAGCTGTGTTCTTTTCTTTGAATTAGTCCTTGCAACAGGGACTAAATATATGGGTCGACAATAGTGGTTTGGTCTTTCAAGAAATCATCTGTTTCGAAGAACTGTTTATAACAATTTATTTTGGTTTTCATCGAAATAGAAGGTGGGTTAGAACTAACCTCTGATCATTCCCCACTATATTTAACACTACGTGAAACAGTTATTAAAAGGAAATTTGTTTGAAACTATAAAATAAAGATACGGACTGGACTTCTTTCGAAAAAATACGGACTAAAATAAACCTTGCAATAATCGCAACAATTGAACAACTAGAGAATCCCTAATGAAGCAAAGAACGACGGAAATGGCAACAAACGCGCTCACCACTCGACAAAACCAACCTTAATAAGGCAACAGCTGAATTAAAACGAGAATATTTATCTCAACTATACGCTGACAAAAAAGATGGTTACTCATTCTGGAAAATTACCAAGTTTCTTAATCGTCCAATAAGCCACGATGCACCATTAAAAAGTGCTTCCAATACATGGACTACATGTCTAGAAGTGATTTTAATAAAGCTAATGTATTTGCAAAATGCCTAGCTGAAACCCTTGGTCCAAATGAGAGTAGTGAATTCGTGCATCAATCTTAGCAATCACCATTTGTGAACTGAAAAGCTTAAAGTTAAGACAGCAGCTGGATGTGATATATTTACAGCTGAAGTTTTAAGACTGTTATCAAAAAAATGTTTACCGAAGCTCACCTATCAATTCAATTTTCCAAGCCTTTGGAAATTAATTTAAGATTAAATATATAATCTATAATCGACCAAACATCATATCAGTTTGGCTTCAGAAACAAAAATTCAACAATAGAATATATTCATAGAATAACTTTCGCAATAGAAAAATCTTTGTAGGATGGAAACGTGCGCTGAATTGTATTCCTTGACACAAGCGTTCGACAAGGCGTGATACGATCTTATCACTTATGCAAATACTAAAATGATGTCTACCGATTTAGTATTGTGCTCTTCTAGAATCGTACATCACTGTGAGATTTTTCCATGTAAAACAAGGAAATGATTTCTCCAAACTAACAGAAATTGAAATAGCAGTTCCTCAGAATATATTAAAATAAAAAGGATTGAACTTAATCTGAAATTGTCGAAAATGAAATGGCTAATCAGGCGAAGGTCCAACCTGTCCATACACAACAATGTTAGCTGTATTAATATTATACAACGTTTTCAAAAAAATGTGTTAAGAGGCGGTGTAAATGCCCCTTGGTCCGGCAGTAATGCTGATATTCATCGAGACCTAAGGGTGAATTTAGTCGCCTACAAAATATGGAGACAGGCAAATGCCCACTACAAAGAGCTTAATCCACATTGAACGAGGACGCGGGATAGTTATTATTATAGAAAAATCATGTTTCCAAATTCGGCTTTATTTATATCTATTCATACATACACATGAATATGGAAATCAGCGTACGAGTATTTCTCCGTCACTCAACACTTCAATTGCTTTAAATCGAAATCGTAAAGTAATCTGTGAGGCTTATCTATCTTTTGATATATTCTTTCATAAATTTTCTCCAACTTTATTACTACGCACACTCTCATAGCAAAGCAATAAACTTAAAAGAACTGCAATTGCTGGAAATTTCCAAACTGTCCACAATAACACTCGCAACGGTGGCGGCGCGCGACAGGCTGGGAAACCGCAAGTCATAAACGTAGGAAACTTCAGAGACACAACGCTATCGCGCGTCAATTGCCAGGATTTCATAATCAGCCGCATTGGTTGATCGTTCAATTCGAAAGTGTTGCAGCGTGTTAAATAGTCGTTGTGGCAAGGCACGCCTAAAGTGTCGGCGACACACACGATAAGCGCGCAAACCACAAGTATCGGAGACAAGTGTTGCATGGCCGCAATACATGCATACATGCGTACGGGCTGCGTTTTATTAAAAATGTTCATATCAACAGTGTGTAAACAAGTTGGCGATGCGTGAAGAGCTGATGTTGCACAAACAAAAAAACAAAAACAATAATAATAATCAAATATATAAAAATCGCTTGTGCCCACGCCGCCGCAAAACTGACCGGTGCGCGCTTATCTACTTCAGCGGCTAAAGAAAAATGAGCAAAAACCAAAACGAATAATAACAACAACAACAATTTGTCGACAACAAACCGCATAAAGTGACACATGTCAGTGCGTGCGATGCGTGCAACACATATGCCGCAGTCCGATATACAAGCATATGTCTGGATAGAGGTGTTGCTGCCACTTGTCGCCGCCAAGTGTGGCACGTCCGCTGTGGCTTATCACGCCGTGGCGACGAATTTATCGAAAAATTGCAAAAGTGGAAACTAAATGGGGCTAATGAAGACTTTAAACTTTAATTGCGGTTAAAAGCTGAAACTTTAAGCAGCAAACGAGGGAAAGAGGGAGCAGAAGAAACCGGCGAACGAAAACAAAAACCGAAAAAAATGTTGAAACGTGCGAGGGAAGCGCTGTGTAGGCATAAAAGAGGCGGTTAGGCGTGAAATTGCTGCGATTAAAAAGCGAAACATGTTAGTAGCAGCCGACAACAACAACAAGAACAACAGCAAACGTTGTATGGTGAAAGCAACAACAAGTGCAACATAGGCGTTAAATTGCAGGTAATGTTGCACAATGCGCCTTAGATTGCATGCAAATTATGCGAGAACAGCAAAATCGTGTGTTGCATGCAACACATATGCCTTTGTATGTTGCAGCAACAGCAATAGCATTTGCAATAAGCAATGCGTTTATCGGTTGCATGCAACAATAGCAAGCTTGTTTCGCCCAGCAGGACATGCCCAAGTCTTGTTCGAGCGCAATCCATATGCGTGCAACATGCTATGCAACAAGCACAACAATATCAAAATTCAATAATAAAAAAACAACAATGCGATATGAACCACAAACAATTATGAGCGAACAACAACCGCAAAATATAAAATATTGCTAAACTAAGAGAAAAGAAATGTGGCAAGTAACATAAAGTGGCATACCCACTTACACAAGAACGCTGCGCTGCCAGCTAGCTGACCTTCACAGTGGCCACAAAAGCAAATTTTCAATTTCTTCAAAAACTTTGCAATACTTCAAACAACTTGTCACACGCTATTCACATAACTGTTTAAAATGGCGAACATGCAACAAAGCAATTGTTGATGCCTTTCTGCCACTCAAATACGTAGTTGTTGCATGCGCCTCCGGAAAATGCAAGCAAGAAGTACTAGTATGTGCCATTGTTGCAACATGATGTGTTACATGATTGCTTAAATAGGTGCGGAAATGCAATAGGCAGCACTTTCAAGAGGTATGCAAAGCAGAATTACGAAGATATGTGTGTGTTTCATGTACGTCAGCATCCTAGACGGCGCAGACAGATGCCCCCGTGGCGCCATTTTACAAATTATCAATAGCGGCATCCACTTCAATTCAATTTTAATTTCTACAGTTGAGACCCACTAAGGAAAAATTTGAATGAAGAAGCTCTTGTATGGTTCTGTAATCTCTTATGGTTGCAAGAAACCCATATTTTCCCATAAAACATATTACTTTCAAAATAGGAGATTGTTATTCGACACGGACGAGTATACTCTGAGCTTCACTATCTCCAGTGGAGT
The DNA here is from genome assembly GCF_023373825.1 of Bactrocera dorsalis. Taxonomy (NCBI): domain Eukaryota; kingdom Metazoa; phylum Arthropoda; class Insecta; order Diptera; family Tephritidae; genus Bactrocera; species Bactrocera dorsalis. The sequence continues at coordinate 18,819,587 of NC_064305.1, read as the reverse complement.
ACTGCAAGGCTTGATTTTAGGCCCAGGTGCCGAGAATACTGCAATCAAAAAATGTGAAAACAATCGCATATGCGGATGACCTCATAGTGGTCGCAGGGCCTAAACATCTGGATGACATCCGGATCAAATACAATGACTACATAAATGGCTTGCGCTGATGGCTTGCTACCGTGAGTCTAATGCTGGCTGAGCAGAAAACAGAAGTCTCGCTCACTCAAGAAAATGTAGGAGAATATGGGATTATTCCACAGCTACAGTTGAAGTTCCTTGGTATAATAGTGGACTCAAGACTCACATTTAAGCAACACTTGGAAAATGGTACCTGTAAAGCAAATGAAATCTATAACGTCTTATCTAGAACGATGGCAAATAAAGTAAGTGTGCGTTCCAGTCGACGATCTTTAATAGCTGAGGTAATGAGATCAGTTATACTGTATGCGACTCCAATATGGATACAGGCGGCGGACATAAAATCATGCTAGACCAATTATCGCAATGCATAGCACTACCCTTGTTAAGTGCTTTCCGAACCAAATCAAATGACGCTGCTGAGGTATTAACCAGTATGGCGCCAATTGACATCCAGGGAGACGAATTCCTGCGAATATATTATATAACTTACAAGAGACGTCTACCGCAGCAAAAAGAGAGGAGAGAATCAAAAGACCGGCAATGTGGCAGCAACGGTGGCAAACTTCATACAAAGTACGGTGGACCCACAGACTGATTCCACACATACATTCGTTGATGGGTAGACAACATACCTGTTGATCTACCTATGCAACCTATACAATATCGTCATGACTTTATTCTATAGTGTCCAACGTGTAGAGATTGTATAGAAGACTCTGAACACGCGTTCTTTCATTGCCCTCGGTTTTCAAGTACGTATATAAGGGAAAAGCTGAAAACCACACTTGAAGGTAGCCTCACGGTGGAAGTTTCGATTGCACTTTTATCCGAAACCTCTGTAAAATGGAAAGCTGTCAGCGGAGCGGCAGCTCTATTTATCACCAGATTGAGGCATTTACGACAGATTAGGCGTCAGTCAGTCCGTACAGTAGTGGAGACTTAAAAGTCTTCTTCTCCCCTGTGAATTAATACTTTGACCAGTGGTCCCGTGTGAGAGACATAAGATGGGAGTGGTTTAGGTGTTTAGTGGATTAAAGACCCGCACTCTGCGCTTCGATGCTTCCTGCTACTATGTATAAAAAAACGCAAAAAAAAAACAAAACCAAAAAAGTTCCTTACAAAATACTTAAGTGTTCTCAAAAACACCACGATTTTCCAACACTTACATTTTCTGTAGAAGCCATATTTCTTCTGCTCAAGAAATGCTAGTTTCTTCAAGGAAACTATTGTTGTGCAAGAAATCCCTGTTTTTACAGGTAATACAGGTTTCTTCAAGAAATACAGGCTTATTTGTGAAATACAGGTTTCTTCTAAGAAGTTGTGATTTGTTCAAGAAATACAGGTTTCATTAGAGAATACAGGCTTCTTTAAGGGATTCAGGTTTATTCAAAAAATTCAGGTTTCTTCAGGGAATGCAAGTTTTTTCAAAGAATGCGGGTTTCTTCAGAGAATAACGGTTTCTTCAAGGAATACAGGTTTCTTCAGGGAATACAAGTATCTTAAAAAAATACAACTTTCTTCAAAAAATACAGATTTCTTCAGGGAGTACAGAATTCTGAAAGGAATTCAGATTTCTTCAGAGAATACAGGTTTCTTCAGGGAATTCATGTTTTTTCAAGGAGTTTGTGGTTTCTGTAGGGAACACTGGATTCTTCAGGGAATACAGGTTGCTTTAAGGAATAGAGGTTTCTTCAAAGTTGTAGGTTCTTCAGGGAGTACAGGTTTCTTTAAGGAATTCAAGTTTCGTCAAGATATATAGGTTTTTTCAAGAAATTCTGATTTCTTAGAGAAATACAGGTTTCTTCAAAAAATACAGGTTTCTTCAATAAAATACAAGTTTATTCAAAAAAACGGATTTCTTCGAGAAATACAGGTTTCTTCAAGAAAATAAAGGTTTATTCAAAAAATACGGATTTCTTCGAAAAATACAAGTTTCTTCTAGAAATTCTGATTCCTTAAGGAAATACAGGTTTCTTCAAAAAATACAGGTTTCTTCAATAAAATACAAGTTTACGGATTTCTTCAAAATACAAGTTTCTTCAGGGAATTCATGTTTCTTCAAGAAATACAGATTTCTTCGAGAAATACAAGTTTCTTCAGGGAATTCAGATTTCTTCAAGGAAGTTGTGGTTTCTATAGGGAATACTGGTTTCTTCAGGGAATACAGGTTGCTTTAAGGAATATAAGTTTTTTCAAGGAATACATGTTCCTTCAGGGAAAGTATGCCTTTGCCAGTATTACATATTTTCCAAAGTATTCCTTCCCTTTTTTGGCAAAATCAATTCGTTCAAAAAATAATTATACCTCTGTTGCATATAAACTCTTACATTATCCTAATAGATCCACGTGTTGCACAGACTTATTTCATTAGTTTTAAATTGGATACCTTAGTAAACCATCGGTTGATACCTTGATTTCTTTATACAGGTCAGATATTAAAATGGAAAACATCTACTACCTTTCACTCCGTAATAAGCTTAAATTCAAAATCCAAGTAAAAGCAAAAATTATCTGTAATTTGTTTCAGTGTGTAGCAGTAAAAACTGGGAGCATACATTGCCCCTTTCAGGCTTCCACATTATCGTAGATTATTTCACTGAAGAGACCACAATTGTCGAAGTGGTTTATCAAACGCTTCAAAGTCGCTAAGCATTCACACACTACAAAATATGTAGTACCTATTTTGGCTCAGAGCTCACTGACCTAAAATAAAAACTAGTCGGACACTTCTTACACAAACTTGAGTGTGGGATCATAGTTCGCCTATTAGTAGACAAATGGACCTCACATAAGTCATCGATCTATGTGCTCACTTTCTACTTCAGGAACAAATCATAAGGGATCTTCTTGCCCTCAATAAGGCATCACGTTCTCAATTAATAGAGGTTCTAGGTTCTGGGTCTTTGACTTTGAGTGATAAAATGTCTACGGACTAGTCCCAGTTAGGCTATGAATTTCGCATGATGGGAGATGTAATTATCTCAGCTTTCTCTCCTTTCGATATCTGTTCTGTCTCTGTGAAACTCTACTTGGAGCAATCGGCTCGGCTCCTACCTACTCCGGAAGGTACGTTTTATTAAAATTAGTCGCCTTAGCATATTTTATTTGAGTTCTGAACACCGCATCGTTATGTAGGACAGAGTTCTGTAAAATTTTGTTTATACTGAATAACGCAGGAAGCGCCGCCAGGCATGCGCTCTCTCAAAGGCGTCTGCAGACACGCCACATACCGGCACGCTAACTATTTATTGCGAGCATGTCTTGCCGCCTGCGTGAAAAATGCAAATCAATTCAATTAAATAGAACTTGAAAATGAAAAGAAAAAGTAAAAAAAAAGCACAAGAAACACTTCAAGACACAATGACATACAGAAAAAACTCCCTCCACGATTTCCGAACTTCGCACAGCCAGGCGACCGAAATGTAAAGTGTTGCAAGTACAAGAATTTTAATCAACCGCTTAGCACCGTACAACAAATTCCAAAAGAACAAATCGTCCGATGACGCTCTTGTGTTGCCTTCAACGCGTGCGCGCCACACAATAAACTAATTTCAACGTTTAGTCGGCACAACAACAACAACCAAACAGTAAGTGGCCGCCAAGCAAACAATGACAACCTGACTGCCGCATAGCTGTGACTAGTCGAACAGCACCAATGTAGTGTGGTGGCGCAGTTGCGCGTCGCTTAAGTCAAGCGATAACAACAACAAAAACAAAAAAAAAAAACACAAAGTTGTGTTGCATAAATTAAGTAGAACGCGCTCGAGTGGAGCAAACGAACGCAGCATGCGAAATGTCGGGCGCGTTCGAGCGGCGGAGGCGCATGCGCAGCAGTTGCTGATGCCAACTATTGTTGTTGTGATTATGTGCATATGCATGCTGCCGTGCCGCGCGACCTGGCTTTCTGGCCAGTCACAATTTTGATGGACAAATTTACATTTTCATGCTACGCGCACATTGATCATTCGAGCGTGTACTAACTCAGCGGCAAGCATCGGGTTCCTGCTGCTGTTGTTGTTGTGCGCCTTCTTCTTATTGCGAAACAGAAACCCACTGCGCAGACGTTCGCCTGGCTGCTTGCTAGCATGCATCCCGCCAGCCGTTGGTGTACCACTGCGGCGCTGACTGGCTGGCAATGCAAACTAAACGGAGCCACAGAGCAAAGGCTTCGTAGAGCCAGATTCCGAATTACCATCTGCACATTTATTGCCATTGAATGCTGCCTCAAATTAACAAACAACAACACCTCCGCCAAATATTTATGCGCATGTCCAGAAATTAACATAAATTGAATTCAACTGTCCGCCCTCATGCGTGGCTGCTGCCGCTTTACCACCGCACGTAATTAAATATTAAGGGCACGAACAAACAGGCTTTGCAGGAAGCTCGATCGTCTCCTGGTTTCGTTTAAAGTGTAGATTGCAAGTAAACTGATATTGCTGCAAAATTTGGGCGGTTCTGTTGATACATATATACACATGTATATACTATACATATATATTATGTATTAATGACTTACTCTTTTCTTGAGGTGATGAACTCCAATTTTTCAGCAAAAATGGACCATTGCTTTGAGTCTGGAAAATTATCGCAATGGACTCTGAAACTTCGAATAAGAAAATAATAATCAGTGCTTCCTTAAAAGCCTATAGGGCCCCTGATATTTTCAAAATTTGATAGCACGCGTGAAAGTAATAAATGCCAAGGAAATTGAGAGAAGTATTCCAGTATGACTTAAATATTCAGTTCTTTAAAATTTAGGTAAAATTCGTTGACAAGACTCCGAAAGACTCGATGACATATCCAATATTTGTCAACCTGCTTATCTTTTTGCACTTCCAAGATCTTAGGTTCGCACTTATATACTATAATTGAGCTGTTTCGTCGACGACGACTTCAATTAAACTTTATGGTATTTCTGGTGGTCGTCTTACATATATACTCGTATGTACAGTAGAATGAGTTGATTTACAAGGAGAAAAAAGAGGAAAAAATCGCATATGCGGGAAATATTTTATGGAACAACTTCGCCTTAGAGACTATGGGTCTAAAATCGGTTTCGAACCAGAGGTATAAAGAAACACGTGGACGAAAACCATAAATTTCTCCACCTATTGAAAAGGATTTAGTAGTATTTGTCAAAAAACAGTTTGCAACTTCAAAAGAAATAAAACTCCAATTTTCTCTAAGCGTTGATACTCCTACCATTCGTAAAAAAACTTTATGCAAAAAATTTAAAATCGACCGCTACCCTTTGTTCAAGAGCATGCCAAAAGGCCAGTCGAGAAATTACGTAATATTCAATGTTAAGATGAATACAAATGCAATATGTCCGAAGATTAATGAACACCGTTTTCAAACCACAATACACAGTTAAAACCTTTAAACATGGCTGTGAATCGTTCTTGGTTTGGGGATGCTGTTCTTACCATGGTAAAAGTCCGGTATATCAGATTAAGGATACAATGTCAGAAGCTACTGATTATAATATTTAAAGTGAAATGATTTTACCTTAGGATAACGATAATACGAGTATGCCGTTTTGTTGGGTGTTCCAGCAAGAAAATTACCCAAAGCACATAACAAAGTTGGTAAAAAATGGTTCTCCGGTAACAACGTTACCATTTTAAGCTGGCCTGCTCAATCTAGGTTTCTAAATATAATTGAGGATTTTTAGCAAAAATTGAAAGTAAGTTTGAGGAGTAACAACTAACCAATAAAATGCCTTGATTACTGTTAAGGGAAGTATGAGAAGTTATTTCGAATTCGTCTTCGTTTAATTGTTAGCTCTGTATACGTAGGTGGTTCGTTGGCTTTGTCGGTAGTACATAGATACGAGGCCACCAGATCGTTATGATGTTTCATAAGCACGAGTTTGCTTAAGACTGCAGTTTGCGTATCAACGTTTTTGTAAGGGGATTAGGATTCGCAACCGTATAAGTGTACTGTTTTCACGCTGGGGTTAAAATATCGAAGATTGCTGTTAACTATGCTAAATTTAGAAGAGCAAATGGTGATCAATTGAGCAAAAGACAATGCCTTCAGCGGAACCTACAGGGCAGTACTATTGTTCCCCAGATAGCCGAATTTTCTTGTGCGATATTTCTTTGTCGTATTATAGTGAATTGTACATACAGATTCGGTATCATTGTTTCTAGAGATGAATTCGGTTTTATTTACATTAATTTTTTGGCCAATTTCGCCGGTACACTCTCCAAGCTTATTTAGATTACTCTAAAAGTCTGAAGTTTTTACTGTCATATGTTTTTGTCATGCCCATCTGCCAGTTCTTAGGGATGTTTCAGAAAACTCCAAGACATACCGTGTTGCCCATTAATATTGTCTAAAACATTCAGAAGGAGCAGTGGTGCCATAAGAAAGTCCTGCTTTACGACAGTTTTTGGAGGAATTGGTTCTGACAACTTTTTATTGTGTGCCAAGGTGAGCTTTGATGATGTTTTCAGCTTTGATGATGTTTATTAGCATTTCAGGCACTGCCCTTGCATATAAGGAGCTCAAGATAGAAGTGCGTTCTATGTTATCAAATGCGGTGCTTAAGTCTACAAAACAGGTTGCCACTCGTTGATTCCAAATAACGCGTAGTGTGATCGGATCACGATCTCTTTGTGCGAAATTCTGTTTGTTTTTCCTCAATAAAATTGAAGATGGAGCTACATTTGTTTTAATAGAAATTTGGTGTGAATTCTTGATGAGATGCAGTACGTGGATCTGCATCTCTCTATAATTCCCTCTTTAATTTTTACATAGGAATAGATTGTCTTTTTTGGGAACCTTCACCAGTAAGCCTATTAAACATTCATTTGAAAGTTGTTCTTCGCGACAAATTGCTTCAAAAATAGGAGCGAAATAGCATGCGAAAATGGGTCGGCTTTAAGTGATTCATGTCAGCAACTTATTAATTTCCACGTTTAAGTTGTTTAATAGCAGCCTCTATTCCTTCCACGTTGGTTTGAAATGATACTATTCATGTGCAATGAGATTCCAAATTTTCATGTGGCAGTTTCAACATTTATGGGGACAAAATCTGTATTCAGAGCGTTAAGAACTACAGAACAATGTTGAGCCATCTAGCTAATAAGGCAAGATCTAGTGTAATTAAAACTTCACTTTCATCTTTAATTGGACTATTGGATCAGTGTTATGTTCTAGTGAGCTCATGGCTATGTAAAACTCACGTTAGTTGTTCTTAAGAGCGGCATTTTTCGCTTCATATTCTGTATTGACTGCCATACATGATTTGTGAGAACGTATACGAGCACTGTCTCTGAGAGCTTTGACTTTTCGCCAGCAATATGTGGTAGTTTTGCTAATTCATGAATGTTTCGCTTTTGGTTCGGTTTCAGTAATCATTCGCACGCATTGAGAAAAGAGTGTTAGACTTTCGCACAAAGGAGTTTGCGTCTTGTGTTGTTTAGTGGCATATGATCTTTGGGGAATCTTTTAACGGGTCGACTTTAAATCGCTGTCTTATTATTGTTTCATTTTTAATAACGGTCATAAACCGCATACAGCCAAAAAATGATCAGATCTAACGTCAGCATTTCTAAAAGTGTGAAATTCCAAAGAGCTTCTTGGCCAAGTTTTACGAAATCACAAACAGTCAATTTGTTTACCCGTATAGTTATTTCGTGAGCGCCAGGTTGTTATGCTGGACTTTATAAGGAAATATTGAGCTGCCAATTATGAGTTTCTTGTTCCAAAAGTCTAGTAGTGAAGACGTTGATACGAGTTCATTCATCTATAAACAAATTCTCTTGATGCGATATCTGTCCTGTGTTCACCTAACCCGCACCGCATTCAGTCGCTAATGCTTAGTATAACTACATAGCTTGAATCCTTGGAACTCCGAGGTCTATTCTTGCAGTGTGCCGATATCTTCTAGCGGCTGAGCATTCCAGTATCCAATTGGAGTAACCTGTTTCCTGTTAAACATGTTCATCAACGCTATTTTCGGTTTTATTTTCTTTAGTTTCTTTTTGATTTCAAAGGTATTATCAGTAGAATGGATGACTGTTATGAGGATTGTATTATGTGTATTGTTTTAACTTCAGTTCTCACCATCTATCTTGCCGGCTTAGGAGGCTATGTCAGTAGTTAAGCTGCCGGTGACATCACTTCTTGGATCTTTGCGCTTACTGAGCCTACTACATAGTAAGACTCTTGGACAAGCGTATTCTTTCATACCAGCTTGTGGAAAGAAGATTCGACCAGAACTTACATTTTCTTGTAGGAACTCAAGAGGATTGGTGAAAGATGAGTTTCCGAAAAACCGTTAACGATACAGTACCGCCACAGATAAAAATGTCTCTACACTTTGGTAGTACTAACAAGTATCGCCATCTTTTTGTACAAATCATATGCCTAATACGCAATGCGTGGTGCAGCTCTTTGATGAACGGACTGACATTTTACACGCTTAATTCGACATCTCATCTCCTCTTTTCATCTCCCTCTGTAAGATGAGAAATACCGTAATAACTTTCGTGCAACACGTTGCGCTAAGCTGTTAAACCAAATCTTCGAGCAGCAGTGATGCACTTAAAGACACTCTCACGATTTCAGTCGACAAGCCGCCCAAATCCATCATTTGCGTCATAAAATCGACGCAGCCACTTTACATACCAGCGCAAACAAACAGCACTTGAGGATTCCTTCAAGCCAATGGCATTAAAACGCACATAAATCTAAATGCTTCCGATAATATGATGAGAAAATCACACAAAAAAAGGTTGAATGGAAGGATGTTGCATGATTGCATTATCTACAATTTTATGGCGATCGTAAAAATATTAGCGTCTAAGTGGTGGTAATAAGCACTTAAGTAAAAACAAATGAAGAAGGATTATGATATTTGAAAATGAAAAAAAATGCATTTAAAAATAGAAAAAATACTAAAACTAGAAAGAAAAACAAAAATAGCAATAAAAAGTGATAAATCTGAACAGAGAAAAACGCAGCAAAGCAGTCTATCAAAGCCTATAAAAGTCAAATAGCTAAATTGTAGCTATTAGAAGCGCTTTGCTTTGCTACCAGTCAACCTGAGGCCAAAGTGGCAACAAGTATCTTTCAGTCAGTACTTCACAAAGCACGAGAAAACCACGACAACAAGTGTGCCGCCGGCAATAAAATAAGCTTAATGCAATAAAAGCCTCACAAGAGAGCGGCACTGAAGATAAAACAGAACAAAGGGGGCATTTAGTTTGCTGCAAGCAGCATAATAGTATATGTTGCAAGCAACACGCACACACTCGCATGCGCACCTAATAGCAATTGATGCACTAACAGAGCATTTCGTGCCACAAAATGCAGTAAGTAAATATTTCTCAACACCACATTGACTCCTTCGACGAACTGCACACACTTCAGCACCTACACCTTCGCATGCAATAAAGACTTTACGCGTTTAATGCCGGCCGCATATGTATTTGCCAATGTGCTGATGATGCGGCAAGTAGGAGTGCCTACTAAGTATGCGGCGAGTTGCATGTTTCACGAGTAAAAATAAAAACTAAAAAAAAATATAAATCAGTTGCACTTCCAAAGAAGCGTGGCAAGTTGCAACGCATCATTGCCGTAGCCTGTCGCCACTTGGTGTCTTCAATTCGTCACAGCTAAGTATTTGTAGAGTGTTGCCGCATTGATTGTGGAGCATAAGCAACAAAGGAAATGCACGCATGTTGCATGCAGGTATGTGTTGCAAGGTCTTTGTATGTACATATGTGTGTGCAACTGTTGCCTTTCCGATTTCTTCAGTATTTTTTGTGTTTGTATTTTTTTGAAGCCCTGCAAACTGCTTTTACCTCATTTAATTTTGTAGGAAATAACATAATACCGCAGATTATGAATGGGAGCAGAAACAAAAAAAAAAAAAACAAACATAAAACTATTCGCAAAACGAAATGGTATTTTTGTAATATGAACTCAAGAAGGGTCTCATACTGTATAAATTTATAATCTCCTGAGATAACTCAGTAGCGAACAGTAATAACGCGGCTCGGTTCCTTGACAATTGGGTCTACTTAACCGAAACGGACCCTGATTTTTATCCGGCCGAGGAAGAATTCTGCCGCTATAAACAACAACCGCTGTTCAGAAGAAGCTTCACAAAGCCAACAGGAATCTAACCGTTTTCCCGTCTATAATTACTCCAAAGGCCCAATACGCTTTTTTATATAATACTGAAAGTCCCTCCACACTTCCGAGAATGGTTTTCAACTGTAAATTACACTTCATTCAATATTTCTTATTCCAATAATTGCATCTTAGAAGGAATATGTTTAAAAAAATTGTCACCTGAAATATAAAAAACAAAGCTTATTTTTCCATTTTCGTCATTTTTTCCGCTTGAACTTTTGTTGCAATTTTTCCGTCGATAAGGTTAAAAGAGTATCAAGCTTAGGGATTTAATTAAATTGGCCACATAGCTGTCCCATCTTTTTGGCAAAGTATATTATTACGGTAAAACCGTCCATCTTGTGCTATATCCAAGAATTAAGCCATTTTTCAATGTAATCTTGTGTGTGGAACTGCTGCTGAGCCAGACATCGTACCATCGTGCCAGTGCAATATCTGGACAATATTTTCGAGTGGGGTAAGATTTCGCAATTAAGCGTCTCCAGGTATGTTTTAATGGGTTTGGCAATGTGAGGCCGAGTGTTGTCACGAAGGAGAAACACTTTTTCGTGTCTATCCTGATATTGAGGTCTTAAGGAAAACCAAGTTTGAAAAGGGCTTGGTGGGTGACTCGCGTCTCAATGCTGAAGCATTTTCGGTTTCACACGGATTCTTAACCACCAACGTTTCTAATTTATCGTCTTTTGAAGTGATGAATTCAAACACAGCACGTTGTTTTTTGCACTTGAGTCAGCATCTTCGCGAATTTCTTGGAGATAGAACAGGGGGAAAGGGCGGGAGCGAGGGACAAAGGGAGTGATGTGTGAGAGATTAGCTTCAAGATGATGTGTGCTCTGGCTGAAAAAAAGAACACTTCCCATAAATGACGATTATTTGACCAAAAAATCGTACATATTCGCCACAAACCAAAAATTGATGACTCCCACACATAAGACAAAAGTCACGAATGTGGAAACGCAGTTGGAACTTAGTTCCGCATATTTTTTAACAATTTTTTACAAAAGTAAAAGTGTGGGGATATTTATAGTTTTACTAGTTTTCCTAAAAGTAGTAATTTAAAAAAAAACTTCTGTTCTTTTTCGGATCCCGTCTAGAATATTAGAAATCAATTCTGAAAAACATATCCTGAAATTGGACGAACACATTAGAAGAACATATTCTTCCATACAAAAAAATTACAGAACGTGCCGGTAACCTCAGCCCTTCCCAGGGGATCCAAAAATACTATTATAGCATAGGAAAAAACACCCGCATGGTGATGGCACTCGATAAGAATATCTTGATGCTTACTGTGAAGAACGCTGCTGACGAAGTATATTTGTTATGGCGTGCACAGCTAGTAGTTGTGGGCGAAAGGGATTTTTTAAGTCCTCATGGACAAATATGCTTTACCTTAATATTTAAAAAATCTTAAATCCGAATCTTATCTTTTTTCCGACCTGAAACAATTTCAAATGAAAAGGTTTGAATACGAGAAACTTGATATCGATGTGCGAAACCTCAGACGAACGGTCCTTAATTACTATACTAGTACTAATAAGAGTGATCTTTCAAACACCTCAGTAGTGCGTTGCGATTTTTACAATGAATGTAAAAAATATCGAACAAAAATTGTCTCAGATTTTGTATTTCTAACAATATTTCTTGTGCGAAATCGTTTCGAATGTTCGAATTACGGTAATTCAAAAACACAAACATACGAGTGGCGCGCAGCTTTCAAAGACGATCTAGAGATCGTGTGAAAGACTATAACCTCGTGTGATAGACGAACTTCGATCTCTTTAACTGATGAAAATATTAAAAAAGTGAATGATATGGTGCTCGGAAATCGTCTCGCAAATGTTAGAGAGACGGCAAGAGAGCTTGACATCTTTCGCGAGTCCGTTCGAATGATTTTGGTGGATATTTTGGGTATGAAACGCGTTCTTATTCGACTCGGTCCAATAAAGCTGAGTTTTCTTCAAAAAGAGTACCGTAAACCGTTCTCTTAGCACATGCTTCAGCCATGGCTATATGAGTTTGGCATGCTATCAACAATCATCGGAGTGGGGGGAAAAAACGATACGAAACCAAAAAAATTACGCCGAAGCCTTTTAAAAATTAAGGTGATGCTCATTAATTTTCGATATTCGTTGCTAGTGCATCATGAAATTTGTTCAAGAGGGACAGACAGTTAATAAGGAGTTCTATTGGTCGTATTTGAGGGTTTGCGTCGAAAACGGCCAGAATTGTGGAAATACATTGCATGGATTTTACACGATGATAGTGGCACTAACGCATTGAGCCACGATTGTGACCGAATTTAAAGCCAAAAGTGTAAGGAATAACCAGTCAGTCAACCACAGTATTCACCAGATTTTAGGTAAGTGTAATTTTTTCTTGTTCCCCAAACTGAAATCGCCGCTTCTTAGAACCCTTTTTCAGTCGACTGGAGAGATAAAACAAAATTCCCTGAAGAAGCTGAAGATCATCCCAAAAAGTCCTTATAAAAACTTTTTTCGGCAACTGGAAAAATCGTTGGCATAAGTGGCGACAAAGTAAATATTGATGAAAAGTATAATATTTTGCATTTGATTTACAATTTCTGGGTACTTTTTTGTCACAATGTTATATGTTATATGATCTCCGACATTTCTTTCTGGGTGTTGCAAAACTTCGTGGCAAATTTAAAATACGCTGTTCAGGGTGAAAAATTGCCAAAGTTGTTAATGTATGTTAATATTGGATTTTACTTTTATTTTAAGGGTTTTCTAAAGGGGAATACTATTAATTTTCAATAACAATCTTTAATAACAGCGTTGTGAGGTGTGTCTTATCTAAAAATACAACTAAATATAGGCAACACTTTTTTACTCACTTAGTGTCACTCTTGCGTAATATTCGGAGAAAACTGAGTGACTATAATCAACAACTTCGTTCGAAGAAAGAATTTCTCTAAAGTTGGAACATGGCACGCGTGCTTTGAAAGGGAACACGGCACGTAACATGTTTCTTAGCACTTTTTGTTACATACCAAGTAGTTGTTAACTATTTTTGTATTTTTTCATATATTTTTTCAATCATCTTTGCTTTGTAAATGCTTTGCTGTTTTTACTCGTATGCTCAGGGTTTTCTAAAAGACACTTAGTGAAAGTCAATTACAACGCTGACTTTCGCTAAATTTGGAGAACAAGCAGTGTTCCTAAATGCCTGTAAAGCATACAAGGTCTTAGTAGACATTACAAAAAACACTTGAAAACATAAAACACTGCACATGTGTGTGTGTGTGTATGTAAGTAAGGCTATATGAACTCAAAGGTATTTACTCTTTCACACGAGCGTTGTATATCAGTCAGCCAACGACAGCCGCGCTACATGGTAGGCAACAACAAAGCATTTAACAAAAATTCAAATTACAAAAACAAAAAAAAACGTTGAACCATTGTGACTTCCGTTGACAAATTGCGAACGGCTGTGAGGTGAAATGGAGATGAGCAGAGATTTCTTTAATACCGAAATTTGTATTTCAATACTTTCTGAAGTGAAAAATGTGCAACAAGAAATATATGCCACACTCGCTCAATCCTTGCAATGCGCGCACACACACAAGGGCATAATAAATTGGCGGTGAAAATTTGAAAAATGTTTTGAAAATCAACAATCAACACAAAACGTAAAAGGGATAATATTACCAGTGACAGCCAACAAAAGCAAAAACAAAGAGTAAACACCACAGCGGCAGTGGCGAGCTGCGAGCCAATAGTTTTGTGTTTTATAGTTTTCGGAAATTGAAGCGCGTTGAGCGCTACATATGTGGCAGAGCAAACGACAAACGTGAGCGGGGGTGTGGCTGACTGAATATGCCGTTAAAAAGAAATTATGCCACATACGTACATATGTTTGTGCAAGGCGCAGTAACTCATTGAGTGTCGTGCAACAAATTGTGTAAGTGACAGCCAACATCTGCTCGCCAAACCGGCACACCGAAAACAACAACAAGCACAATGCGGCTTTCTCATTGCGCCAGCTCGCCTTTCACCACACAATTCCACAAAACCTATTCAAATTTCTCCAATTTCTAATGCGTGCAACAAATTCGTGTGCGTTTGATTTGCTTACAAATATTCATACTTGTTGTTGTTGTTGTTGTTATATTACCACACCGCGTTTTTGTTTTTCGTCATTCAAAAGTCATTGCGAGCGCGCTTATCCGCTCGTGACTTTCGCTGAGTTATTTTCCAAACATTTGTGGTCGTTGCCGCATGTGGCATGCAGCATGCTGTTGTAATTGTTGTTGTTTTTGTGCGCCAGTAAGTTGTTAATTATCGCAACAAACGATTTTTCAACGCTCAACTGCACGTAAGCCAGTTGAGCCTTAATTTCCACTACTTGCCACATGCACATATGCTCAAAATATCAGCGCTAACCATTCTTGTGTGTGTGTGTATTGAGGCGCGCACTTGAACATTTTCCCCAACAATACAAAAGGAGTCAAAAAATATCGAATTTCATGAAATATTCATTACCGCTACGAAACATGCAACACGATTCGCTTTGAAACATAGCGTCAGCATGCAGTTTGTTGTGGCATAGCCGTGCTAATGTATTGCGGTGTTAAAGCCGCATAAATCACCATCACAAATGCTCGTTGCATATACTAATAGCCAACAAAAGAAAATCTACATCGCGGTGTTTATATGCTAGGCCCAACAGCTGTTGATCTATGGGCGCGTCTAAAGGATTTCATTAGTCTCACTATGTTTTTGTTTAATTCTGCGTTTATCCTACAACTTTTCTTTTTTTCTCAAGTAATTCATTTAATTTTGTTTTCTATTTTTCGCTTGACTTTCGTCGTTGTCGTGCTGTTGTTGGCGCTGTCTAACTTTCTCAATCAGTTGCCGCCACCAATCAAATCAACAACGATGTTGCAACATCTGTGCGATTACTGGTTTGCATACGTTTCTTGTAATAGTTGTTGGTTTTGTTGTTTTACATTCTGATTCGTGTTTGTTCTGGCGAAGTAGCATTGATTTCGCCAAATCAGCTGTGATACTCAGTGAAGATGTAAATAATAATGAAGATGTTGGTATTTTCTAGAAAATAAATGTAATTGAGTAAGGGCCAAAACCAGAATACCCTTCACAAATAAAGAAGTTTCCATACATGAACTTGATTTGGATCTTGATTTGATCGTTCTTTTTGTAAGACAGCTATAGTCTTTATTGATCATATATTGGCGGCTCCGATAAATGGGCTGCTTCTTGGGGAAATCATAAGGTCTGCAAAATATCAGATCGATATCTCAAAAAGTGAGGGCTTAGTTCGCGAACCACCTGACTAATTCAACTCAGTTCATCACTCTGACCACATATACAGTGCACTTGCGAGCACTCGAACTAATGAAAACCATATCTGTTCGAGTTAACGAACGAACGATGTTATTTTAATTTATTTATTCGTTTCATCAGCTTTTGTACTCAGAACTCTTCAGTTATTCTTGCATAATCCAAAATACTAGAATTCTGGGGTTTACTGTTTTATTATTAATAATCTTTGCGTCGTGCTTCATTTTCATCTTCAGAGTTAAATTCAGCTTCAGAATTGCTTTCTCAATGGGTTTCTCTTCAATCAAGTAGTTGTATTTAATCCAGTTATTTATTTATTCTTCTGTAAAAGTAACCTAATAAAAATTTATTGTTGTTAATCATAATTTTTTTTTTAATTTTGAATCACCACTATACCACATTGCAACTCCTTTTTCAAACTTTTTGCTTCTACTTCCTTTCGGTTTTTCAAAACACGAAGGTGAACGTCGTCATCATCTTTCAGCTTGGCCAAAGTCTCATTTCTCAAATTATTGACAGCTCTACCCAATGACATAATGAATCTCTGAAGTTAATTTTTTATATTAATTTGACCAATTCGCATTGCCTTTTGATTCATTAGTTGAATCAAGGAAGTTGGATGCATCCAAAAAAAAGGATGAATTGAAGTCTGAAGATGGCTCAATTACAATGTAACTTCTTTGATTCAAATAATGTGCATTGTCAAGAAGGATTAAAGACTTATGGGGCAATACGATCTCTTTTAAATAGGATTTCGCCTAGTTAAAGACTATATGAGTTATAAGGTATTAAGTTTGTGGTGTAGTGTAGTTGCCAGTGGTACAAACGAAAAGTGATACCAGTTGTTAAACAGAAAAGGTGTCACCCAAGCTGTCTTTGTACTTTAGTACTTCATTGATTGTCCGATAACAGCCAGATAGCTTGGTGAATTTTCTTATGCTGGAATTTAGTACCATAACCATATTACGGGCCCCGGCGAAGTCGATAAGCCTCAATCCATTTGGGGATGTTTCCTCGTGGAGGCTGAATTTACTCATCGTTGTATTATAAGTACATTCTTTGTCCACCGCGGCGTTAAATTCGCCAAGCAGGATTTGCCATCGTGGCGGGGGCAGCTCTGATAGGTGGGATCAGAAGGGTAAGGTATATGATGAGCTTCACACCGCCCTCAGCGTGTCCCAGTATTTAGCCTCTAAAGGGATCGCCGTGTTGCAACAGCCGCCTTACTCGCCCGACATGTCACGCTATGCCTTTTTTGTTTCCTAAAACAAATTCGGTAGTCAAAGGAACCCATTTTGAGTCGATTACGGACATCCAGGTGGCCGTGACGAGGGTACTCGCTGACATTCCAGTCGAAGCGTTCCAGAAATGTTACGAAGCATGGAAAACGCGCTGGAATCGCCGTATAGCTGCCCAAGGGGACTGCTTCAAAGGGGATGGCAGAGTTGTAGAATAATTTTCAAATATACGATTTTTATGGAATCAGTCTCATTACTTAATTGTCATACCTCGTAGGCTATTATTCTGCACTGAAATGCAGAGTTATTATGAAGGTAATTAAGCATATCTAACTATGAATCATACTTTAAAATGGCCAAGAAAGCAATTAAATATATAACAATGCCTTTAAAAATATTAAATAAAAACAAAAGACGGTCCTTATTAAAGTTTGAGGCTATACTATATTTTCTAAAGCCTCTTAGGAGGTCTGAAAACTCAGTCTTCTGCAACGTTCCACAAATTATATCAAGATAACTTCATTTATGCGCCTGGAGCTGAGAGTGTTTTTGAGATCGTTACAATTCATACTATATTGATATCTACTTTCTCGGCTTATACAATCAATGCAAGGTTTAGGGTTAAGAAAGAGCTGAATGTGTGAAGGAAAGTAACTGACTGAGGAAGACTCAGAAATATAAAATTTAACGAGTAATTAGCACAGAAAATATTACACTCTCAATTTCAATCTCAGATTCCAGGAACATAGAAAACTTAATAAAAACTCTAATGGTTTCTACGCCGTAATCAAAGCGTGCTGTCCATTATTAGGAAATCGTGGATAAAAAAAAATACAAACTCTTTAAGGTTTTAGTTTTGGATGTTTGCTTCAGTTGTTTCTTTATTTGTACACAAGTGCTATTTTATCTAAGGAAACATCTTTATTCGGCTTGAGCTTCGGCTGCATCTATTGTGACACCATTCTAATTTTCTGAATAGATTCTACCTCGTATATCAGAGTTCCTAGCCGATTTCCTTGTTGACCTCCTCTTGATCTTTCTGATTAATGATACTAGAGTTTAGTTCAGAAGAAAATATAGAGCTTTAAAAGCCTTTCAAAATAATATATTTTTTTGGCCGTTACAAAGACTTTTCCATGGTCTTAGGACTCTGCTGACAGATTCTTGTATTGGTACTTCGAACGATGTCATAAAATATGTGAGTTTTAAGGCACATCTTCTATCATTTTTGGACGAGTCTGTTCTTTACATTAATATATGTATATATGTATGTATATATTTTATGTAGCTTTTGCGGAACCTACGCTGTTGAGGCTATCTGAATATGATTCTTCATATTATTATTGCTGATCATGAGGTTCGCAATTGATGAGCTTGCTGACGATGCCAAAAAAGCCGGTCGCAATCAGGCACACACATGCAACGGCACTTGCTGCACGCTGCCAAACTAGAAATCGGATACAAACGCTGCAGCTGTCTAGCTAAAGGAAGCGCATGCAGATGAGGACGGCGACGGGGGTGCGGGGGAACTGAAAACTTGCAAGGCGACCACCAAGCGGTGGTCAGCAACACAAACAACAACAGCGGCGAAGCTATATGGGGAGTACAGCAATGTGCGTTTATCGAGTTGCAATTGATGTTTGCCAATTTCTATTGGCTACAACAACAACAGTAAGATAAGCAACTATACGCGCAGATATACTAATGTTGCAACAGAGTTGCACCAATGCAATGGCGATTGCATTAATTTTTAATTACTTTCGCATTTGTGGCCAAGCGAGCCAACAGCGACCAGTCAGCAGCTATTACAACAACAACAACACCAATTGCAAATACAAGCAGCAGCAGCAGCAGCCCACTCGTTCGTCTTGCGCCACTTGGCCCAGCTTGGCTGCTGCTGCATGTCGCTTAATTAATTACTATTCGACATCGTTAGCTATTCAACTGTTTGCTGCTATTGTTGTTGTTGTTGTTGCACGTATTGTTATTACTACATATCAGTGAAGTTATATTGGCATGCGAAGGAAGCAGCAGGGCAGCATCACCGCTTCTTGCGCCATGCTGCGCCACATTCGCCGCTTAGCGTTGGCTTGCAGCACACACACACATACATATACATGTATACGAGTATAATACACATGCATATGTATATAAATAACCACACGCACGAACACAACACGCTCGACTGGCGTTGACTTGCCACAGTTTGCTTTCAATCGGCAACTTGGCTCTCAGCTGCTGTCCGCTTGGCATGCCTCCACTTCGCCAGTGATTCGATCGCATGCTGAGCATTGGCCAAACCTGCCACACTGGCATACACAGGCACATGCAACAAACGCCGCTGATTAATATGTTGAAAGGTTGCATTGGAGTGCAATTGGGCGCCAATTGGGACGCTTGGTTGGCTTTGTGTTGAGTTGTTGTGGCATGCTGCGCGGTAAAAACGTGTACGCGTGTGTGCGGGCAGCAAGTTGCACGTTGATGAGCGTTTGAAATGATTCGATTTTGGCACACAGCGCTTAAGTTGCAATTGCACTATGCCACACGTGCAACACAACCGCTAATTGTAATACAAGCACAACTCCCAAGACTATATTGATTGCAATTATGCTATTGCTGCAACATGCCGCACACTTCAACTATGCACATACCTATGTATATGGGTAAATGCACTTAGATATCGCCTAAGACCACAGTGGCGAGATAGTAGACGCTACACGGGTTGGCTGGTGTATGTTGTATTAAGTCCTTTGCAGGCTGCCTGCTGCTTACCAAATTAGGTTGCATGCATAATTTGTGGCATAAACAGAGTGAACTAGTACAAATTAGTATTACTTATATATCTTGAAATATGCAGGCGCGTTTACGGTATATTCATATACATATAAGAGAGTAGAGCGATAAGTGAGTGACGTCTTGAGAATAAGAAAACTAAAGAAGTCAGAATAGGGATGAATAAATCTACTTGATTCAGATGATATATGCATTCACTTAGTTTCATTACTAATTTTATTTGATTTGTAAGATTCTACTAATTCGGCCAATGACGCCATCGGCCCATAAACCGCTACAAACTCTATTTCTTTTTCAGGAGGCAATGGCAACACATGGAGTACATGTGGATTGCTGTCTGACCAATATTGCATTTTTTACTTATTGACGTAGCCATTCAGCCAGAAATGAGCCGCATCACTGAAGATGATTTTTCGATGAAAATTTCAAGTTGCTCAGCCCAATTCACGAACATACGACGATTCTGGTCATGTGAGAGACTGATTTGGGTCTTCCTCAATTGATGTGCTAGCGGCAGCAATATTCTGGACACCACGGAAACATTTTGTACTGTGCTTGTGGATTCAAATTTTTTCACTTGTTGATCTGGCATGACGATTATGACGACTATGAATTTGACGTAGCGATCTTAAAGTTAATGCCACTCACTCCGAATTTCGGTAGTAGTCTTTCCATGATGAAAGGCAAACCTTTTTGAAAAGAAATGTCAAAAGTACAATAAAAAATACGCGGGTCGTTTACTGTCCCTATCTGTATACTTTTGCATCGTCCCTTATTGAAAAATCCATTGTTAACTTTTGCGATTACTCAAGTGTATTTGTCAACATACGAGGTTTGACAATTCAGTAATGAGACTAATTTTATTGCCGCGCTTGTGGTAACCCTATGACCTTGAAATTCACTTTCTGTTTTTCCAGCATCCCTTCCCTCTCCATTGATATATGTAGCCTATTCATTGCTCTAGCTTGTTTAGTTCGCCTGCTGCGTCAAGTTGAGTAGACGTGTGTTTGTAGTGCTCGTCACGAAAATGGAAAAACGAAATCAAGAGCAACGCGTCGCGATAAAATTTTGCGCCAGATTGGGCGAAACAGCTTCGGAAATGTACGCTAAAATTGTAAGAGTGTATGGTGATAGTGCTCTTAGACCCGGAAACCAAACGCCAAAGCTCACAATGGTTGTCTCCGCGCGCCCCCCGCCCGAAAAAAGCTCGAATGAGCAAGTCGAAGGTGAAAACGATGATTATTGCCTTTTTTGATAGCCGTGGAATCGTCCACAAAGAATTCGTTCCACCGGGGAAAACTGTGAATCAAGTCTACTATTGCCAAGTACTTGAAAGATTGCGAAAACGAGTCAACAGGGTGCGCCCAGACATCGCTCGTAACTGGATCCTTCATCACGACAACGCGCCGTGCCACACCGCCCTCAGCGTGTCCCAGTATTTGGCCTCTAAAGGGATCGCCGTGACATGTCACCCTGTGACTTTTTTTTGTTTCCTAAAACAAAATTGGTGGTCAAAGGAACCCATTTTGAGTCGATTACGGACATCCAGGCGGCCGTGACGAGGGAACATCCCAGTCAAACCGTTCCAGAATGTTACAAAGCATGGAAAACGCGCTGGAACCGCAGTATAGCTGCCGAAGGGAACTACTTTGAAGGGGATGGCAGAGTTGTAGAATAATTTTTAAATACACGGTTTTTATGGAATCAGTCTCATTACTTAATTGTCATACCTCGTTTGTATATATGATTCACCAGTTGGTTTTTATACAATTGAATACTTCGAAATGTGGAGTAAGCAGGATCTAAATAATGTAACGCTTTGTGCCAATCTCTTCTTTCGAAGAAACTCTGTTGACTTTCTTCGCTAGATATCTAACAGCAGCGACGATTTTCTCGCTTTTCATTCTTTGAGAAAGATCTCCAATATTTGTCTCCCGTGTGGGATTCGGAGTGTATTGAAATGCCTGTTTTCAGCGTTGGACAACAAATGTAGTAAAAACTCATCAAAATTAAGTTCGTTAACCAATCCTCTAAGTAAATCGACTCTTTTCCCAGATGGTCGAATGAGAATTGCATTTTCAACAAATATTGTCTAATTTAAGGACGTTTCCCTCAATCGAAGAAATTCATCTATATTATACTTATGAAGGTTGGCTTTCTACTTCGGAGGCATCTGTCTTTCTTGCAAATATTTTGTAAGTGGCTTTTAAGTACCACCTGTCAGAGCCATAAGGTTGCGTTTCCAGACGCAAGCAGCTACTGTGCACAAAACCGCCCCTGTACTACTAGCATATAGACCTAGATCAGTTCTTGTTTTCATATATATTTTGAAAATGCGATTTCAAAAGTCACACACAGTTAGCAAATTATTAACCTCAAAAGCGTACATTTTGTTCATGGTTTTTTCTAATTCACTTCCACCACTTTTTCTTGTCGGCGGAAAAGTTGAAAGCCATTGCCTCTTACAACGCCCACAAATTACAAATTAATTAACGCATTTTATTCGACTGCTAAGAATTTTCAAATTTCCACCAATTAAGTGTGTAAAATGCATTGAACTTTGGCTATAAACGATTTTTCACAGAGGAAATAATAAAATAGTGGAAAAAATACAGAAAAATACAAAAAATATGTGCTTATGATATGCTCAATGCTGGCACGCTTCCTTTCACATACTTACCTACATATGTATTGTTTATGGATGTGTGCATATGTTGCATCACTGTTGTCTGTCGGAACTTGAAACATGTGTAGCTGAAATATTTCTGTACACGAATGTAGGCAGCGCCGGAACACGCCTTCTAGCAACGCCTATAAAAACGTGCTGCGCCAATGCTAAGCAACAGCAACTGCAAATAGCTATAGCAACAACAGCAACGCACTTGCGACCATCATCAAGGGAACACTTATAGGCATTTAGCAGTGAGGCTTCATCTGCATTGAAGAGTCAATCATCGGTGAATGCGCGTGAAGAAACTGAAAGGAAAACGAAAATAGACAAGTTTTTTCGCATGAAAAATGTGAAGAGACACTTTTATGTCTCGCATGTAAACATAAATTTACAAAGTTCCCTAGTAAGGAGTCCAGAAGACTATTTGAATAGAGAAATGTTGTGTTTTTTTTTGTTTTCTGGGAAAGCTGTTCGACCAGTTTTTAGAACCGAAAAGTCTTTTTTATTCGAGTTTCCATACAAATAGTTGGTACAATGGCTGTGACACACGCTTAATCGTATTCTAATTATATGCTCGATGAGGAGTTCTCGAAAGAAGAGCCCAGTTCAGGTTCAATTCTATTAAACCGCTATATCCAAGGTAGGTAGTACATCCGTAGCTAGGCTGGTAGCGGTGGAGAAAAAAAACGATTTTCTATTAATGATAATGATAATTCCAAATTGCAACGGAGCGGTGGAAATCCGTTAAGGTCTTCGAGGATTTTGCAGCAGAATTACGATGCAAGCTCCTGCTACTAATAACAAAAGAATACATCAGACTTTGGCGAAAAGTGACTAGAGATCAATTATGGATTTATGAAGGTCAAAATCATAACTTAAAAAACTCACCGCCGATTTCTGAATATCACCATATAATCTGAAAAATGAGATTGTAAAGTCGAGGAAGATTCCATGGTGTCCTCAAATGTTGTAGAAAGCATTGATCAAGGTGAGTGTTCTTCGCGGGCTAAATTTGTGAATGAAATATAAAATCGTTATATTACTGAGAGAGAGTTTCTTGAGTAATTCTCTAGAAGATGCAGATAAAATAATTGTTAATGCGTCTTCTTCAAATTAATCTTTGTCATGGGAGATTAGCTTCAATAGCCCTAAATTAACCGCATTGCAACAGAACAAACGGATGTTGTTTTTAGGCCTACTGACCATAGATGAATTGTGTGTTTTTTGACAAAGTCAATTCGTTTGGTAAAACAACGGCTGATCATATTGCATTTTTTCACAGACATCCATTTTTTCGTTGACTCGTTTGAGCATTTTGACTGATAACAGGCGAAAGATACGCATGATGTTTTGCTCCAAGACCTGAATTGAAAAGAGATTGTCGCATAAACTTTAGACTTATCATACATACATATTCTCACAGGAAAAGTCTAAACGGTGTGATATCACACAATCTGGTCGCCAATCGACCGGCCCAAAACGTGAAATTATCTGATCACCGAAGGCGTCATAACGGTAGCCATTGACGGTTGACGTTCCCACGGCAATTTTTTTTTTTTGTTTTTTTTTTTAATTTTTGACGGATTATGGACCTACGATTCCACTGGCCGCGTAAAACACCAAACTGCTATATCATTTGCATGAAGTGGCTCTAGAATCTCTATAAGTGCTCTTTGTCCCTAATTTTGCTTATTCACATACCGATTGACCCAGAAATGGCGTGCCTCAATCGCCGAACAAATTTGAGACGAAAACTGTGGATCTTCTTGGAACCTTTCAAGAGCCTATAGAGCGCAACGATGTCACTTTGGAAGGTCGAGCGACTTCAGTTTTGCAAAAATCTGTATATTTTACGTTTGCAGCTTAAGGTCTCAACGTTAAATGCACCAAGTTCTTCCATTCGTCAGTCCGGGTTGCTGCGAACGGCGCCGAATCGACTCTCCATGGTCTTTGTGTACACTCTCAGCTACGACAGCTATTGTGAATACACTGTTTTACACAAAATGGTCTTGTTTAGGTTAGGTTAGGTTAGGTTAGATTAATAAGGAAGTAAGTCGCGCATAGGCCAGTTTTGGTCCTTTGTGATACCAGATGGAGTTCAATTGCTAGGTCCAAGAGAAGTATTCACCACTTAGGATGTCTTAACGCGAGTTTTAACAGTCTGCGGCCTCACTGTCGTTACCTCATCCAGTCTATCATACCGTGGGAACCCCAGATGCTTACAGTGTAGTCTTGACAATGCGGGACAAGTGCACAAGAGATCTCCAATGTTTCTCTGATGTCCTGATCCAAAAATTTCCTGCAGTCTTCTCGACCTGTCAGCCCCATTCTGCGGGCATGTGCCGCCACCAGGTAGTGATCAGTTAGTATTCCGACCATTTTCCTGCAGTCTCTTCTATCGAGGGTCAATAGGAATGATCTTTTTTAAAATGCACTAAAAAATTAAATTACTTAGTGAACGATCCATAATATTTAAGTCATCATTTACGGTCTCAATTACAAGTGCTTAACCTGTTTAAATCCAGCTCAAAGCTTTCTTAAACCATTAACACTCATCTAAATGGAGGACAATTGAGACGTTAACGGTTTTATAACGAAGTAAACTGAGATAGTCAAACCTAATTGACAACTAGAGATTCTACACGGCTTTAAAAACAATTTTACACGTACAACAAACATAAATGTCTTTTTTTCTCTCTCACTCGAGATCACACCAAGCTATTGACATCATTGTCAAAAGCCGACAAGTGCCACAGGTGCGCGATTACAATGCCATAAAAAGATTGTCAAGTCCACGTTGGTATATATGTATATGTGCACAACCTCCCAATAACACCTTGCCACTCAAACCAGCTCCACAAATTTCCAATAAAAATAGAAATTATTTAAATAACAACAATAAAAGAGCATAGACGAAATCAATATTCGGAAAACTACGCAAGCAATAAAATGACAAAATTCAATAGTCTGCGATGAGCGCGCCGAGTTGTGTTTGAATTGACTGACAACGGCCAGCAGTTTATGTGACATTTGACAGCTGACACAGCAATGGTCATTAATTACAAGACTATATTTTTGTTTTTGTTTGTGTGAAAAGTCAGAGATGAGTAAGTAGTAGAAAAAGGGTAAAGAAACACTTGAGCGAGCATCGAAAAGCGGCTGCGGTGCGATCACACATGGAACAGAGGCGATAGATAAACAAATAAATTTTGTCAAAAAAATAAATTGTCAAAATGTTAACAAGAAAGATACAAAAAAAACGAATGAAATTTTGTGATGAAGGGGAAACAAATTCATTGGAACATACTTCCCCCTTTCTCTGGTGTTTTTTTCACAGCTTGTGTTGTCTCACATAAGTCTAACGCTATAAATCTGTATGCCATAACACAACAACAACGACAGTGACACCTGAAGTGCAGGGGCTTATCTACAATGCACCGTGTGAATGACATTCGTCGTTTGCTTAAGTATGTCGTTAATTTGTTTAAATTTGGTGTGTGCGACTCAGATTTTCATTGCTTTGCTCTTCTTGAATACTTTTTTATGAACTCTTTTTCTTTTTACGCCTCTTTTTATTCACCAAAAATATGTTGTTATATCTTAAATGCCGCTTTGTCGATCTGCAGTGCTTGCGTTCGGCGCAGCGGGTTGCAGTGTGGACTATTTTAATTAAATTATTAGACACAAATAAACATAAAACCGCATGAAAGAGCTAAACTGAGCGGCAGAGAATCACTTTGCGTTTGTGCTTTCTTTTCGTGTGAGCCCAGGTATAATTTAATTTTTTATCCGGCGGCTGACAGCTAGTCATAATAACTGTTTGTACTGAGTTTATGACTATCAGTTTAGATTATGATTTACTCGACACTTTTGTGATCTCATTATTTACCCTTTTTATGCCGCGCACAAACGTTTTTAATTAGCTAGACGATTCTGTATAGGTATATATGTATATATGATCATTCTTACTTCATTCATTTCACAAATGTCTCCATTTCTTTTTTTATTTATACCCGAAGTATATTATTTTTTATTTTCCGAATTTTTATATTCATTGTTTGTGTAGTTGCTTGGACGTTTCAGTGGTTCACATATTCGCTACGGGGTATCAAGTTTTATTTATTAAGCGATCTTTATTTACTCTTCATTGTTATAATTTTCTTTAAGAAGTATGAGGAAGTGATATATTATTTAATTTTACTCCAAAAATGAAATGAGTTTTTAAGTTTCCTTTACAGAAATTTCTTTGAAATATCAAAATTGTACATTATATAAGAAAAAACTAGTACTCGTAGAGATAAGAGGGCATATTTCTATAAACAGCAAGATAAGAAGAGTGGGCGCATAAACAACGAGATATTGGACTAGACAATGGAAAACTGTATACGAAAAGCAAGACCTGAGCGAAGGAGAAAGCGTAAAATGGTCTCAGATTGGTAAAAAATTTCGAATATAGCTCTGACCGAATCAACTGTATGTAGTATTCAGAATTACTCTTAACAAGGCCACTTCATAACTTTACAAATAATATGTAGTTTTGAAATATTTTTTGGGGTTATCATATACGAGTATAAATTTCATTGGCAAAATATTACCTCTGGTTAAAAGTGGCGAACATTTTCGAACTCAATAACACCACAACAATGAACTTATTTATATTTTTGGCGATGAAGCTCCATCAAGGTCCAATGCTTATCGATAGTATGCTGAAATCAATGTAGGTCGTAGATCACTCCAAAACGAATTTCGTGAAGATCGTCCAAAATAAGTTGTTGTCTCGGAAACTATTGACGCTGTGCGCAAACTGATATTGGTAGATTGACATGTGACTTATCGTGGGAGAGAGAGAGACGACTATAGACATTAAGGGGACTAGCATATACTTAGTACATTCAATATTGCTTGAACATTTGATTGTGATAAAATTTGTTCACGTTGGGCGCCACTTAATTTACCAATGACTCAAAAAGGCTTGCGTCGATTAGTTAAGAGAATTGTTAACAAAATAGTAGTGCTTCGAATTGCGTCTATGCCATCGTAAGAGATAATGAATTATGGATTTATTTGAATGAGCCCGAAAGTAAACAGTTGTCAGCTGTATGGCTGTTTCAAGATAAGACGAATCCAGACTAAGGTTGTTCGCTCACGGAGCACTTCCAATCAAACGGTTGCCTGTCTTCAAACTGCATTCGGCAATTCTTACAATAACAAAATTATCAAAGAAGTTCTATTAAATTTTGTGTGCGAAACCTAATATCTTGTGCCGGAATAATCAGAATGCTGGAAAAGGTCTTTGATAATAATTGTTTGTTGCGTGCAAGTGTTTTTAATTGATAGAAATTATTCAAAGAGGGTCTTGAACGCGTCGACGACGAATGAAGTCCAGGACATCCATCAACATCATCTGATGATTAACACTCATTGAAATAAATAAATTGGTGCTTAAGAATGGACGATTAAAAGTCAGAGATCTTACTGGCACCGTTGGAAAATCGCAAGGATCGGTGAAAATAATTTTTGAAGATAATTTGGACTTAAGAAAACTGAAGGACAATTGGTTCCCACATCACAAAATTTTTTTGAAAAATAGCGTCACGTTAACGACTGTGAAACAATGCTATCCGACAACCAGGATGTCATGAAACGTGTTGTTACTGGTGATGAGTCTTGAATCAATACCTACGATCCAGAAACAGACGAGAAGGTGAGAGAGAAATTCTATTTCAGTGTTACGCGTCGTTTGCGCGAAGCTATTCGTTGAAAGAGGCTCGAATTATGAGCCGACAACTGTTGAATTTGGCTTCTGGCTATTCAGTAAAGTCCAGCAACCGCTCAGGGTAAACCATTTTGATACAATTGAAGATGTTAAATGTAATTAGCTGCGGGCATAGAAAGCCATTCCGGAAATTGACTTTAACAACTGTTTTGAGGATTGGAAGAAATTATGTCATAAGTGTATTGGGACCAAACGGGGAAACGACATACATTTTGAAGAATAAATTAAGAATTTTTATATAATCAACAAATTATGAACTTACTGTTTTACCTTTCGGTTTTAAAACTTAAACTAAAAAAACCGCATAATAGTGATGAAGAAATAACAGCCACATGGAACCCCATTCACGCCACGCAACCGCTAAGCCGCCAGCAGCATAACTCAATTATAAAAAGCTTGTGCATTAGTTGCATAAAGAGGTAAAAAAATGCACACTTCTTCACACAGAGCGATTCAAATTCAAAAAGACTGGGGCGCCATGTATTCGCGCTTTGTGAGCTTTGAGTTTGCAAAAAAAAGCGATGAAATTATATAAAAATGTTTGCAGGAGAGCTAGGCACACAAGCAGCGCGTACTATTTAACATAAACTAACGGTGCAGTTGCAAAAATACACTGTTATATAATAATATGCAAAAGTAGCAAATTAGCCGACTTATATAAGCGCGTTCAACAGTTTTGCAGCTCTTCATTAAGCGAGTGTTGCATACTGCTAGGCGCACAAGAGGTCATATGAAGTAGCAGCTTAGCAACAGTAAGCAACAACATTTGTATTAACTTAAGTAGTACAATGCACACAACAAGCACACACAAATACATTTAGAAATGGATATAAGGCTCCCACACATACACGTTGATGCTCTCTAAGCCCACAAACGCACACACACACTTTGGTGGGCATATACTCATTTCCCTAAGTAATTAAATACATTTGTTTCCCTACAGCCGCCTTAATTGTTTATCTCTTTGCATAATAAACTCATAATAGAATCTTAATTAGAAATATGAAATTGTGATAATTGTAGTAGCTTACCTTGTGGTGTTGTTTGTGTTCGTGTGCGCTCATTGTGCTGCAGTTTATTGTTATTTGCAACACTGCTGCGGCAATAGAATATAATAAGCCTTGAAGAAAATGAAGAGAGAGCAGCATAATACAAGTAAAACACGCTTTCACCGTCATACGAGTATAAATGAGGTAACTAATTAGCTAAAACCATTGCTATTTCTGAGAAAATTGAGAGCATTGCGGTTATGTCGACGTAAAACCGTCATTTTATAAGTTCTCCATTTTATGAGAGCACCTTTCGTTAAAGATTTAAAAATTAAAATGATAGATTAATTAGATAAGAATGAAAAGTTTTTGTCAAGCGCTTACTGCATCAATAGGAAAGTACCTTATCACTAATGGAGTAGCATACCACGATCTGTGGTCTCTTCTGGTTCAAAGTACCGTACCAATAGACCCAAGGCAAAATATGTCTTCCAACTAAGTCTAACTTTAACTAAGTCGAACGTATGAAGAAGACTGTTTGGAACAAGTGGAAAACGATTCCACGCTGCTCGATCGAGTTATTATAGGCGATGAGAGTTGGTTTTTCCAATACGACCCGGAAACCAAACGCCAAAGCTCACAATGGTTTTCTCCGCGCGCCGCCCCGCCCGAAAAAATAAAACGATGATTATTACCTTTTTTGATAGCCGTGGAATCGTCCACAAAGAATTCGTTCCACCGGGGAAAGGCTGTGAATCAAGTCTACTATTGCCAAGCAGTCGAAAGATTGCGAAAACGAGTCAACAGGGTGCGCTCAGACATCGCTCGTAACTGGATGCTTCATCACGACAACGCGCCGTGCCACACCGCCCTCAGCCTGTCCCAGTATTCGGCCTCTACGGGGAGCCGCCTTATTTGCCCGTCATGTCACCCTGTGAATTTTTTTTTTGTTTCCTAAAACAAAATCGGTGGTCAAAGGAACCCATTTTTGAGTTGATTACGGACATCCAGGCGGCCGTGACGAGGGTACTCGCGGACATTCCAGTCGAAGCGTTCCAGAAATGTTACGAAGCATGGAAAACGTGCTGGAATCGCTGTATAGCTGCCCAAGTGGACTACTTTGAAGGGGATGGCAGAGTTGTAGAATAATTTTCAAATATACGGTTTTTATGCAATCAGTCTCATTACTTAATTGTCATGTAGCTCCCCATCTCCTTTTATTGCTGCTACCTTGGCCCGATATACATTATAAAAGCTTATATAGGAAGAAAAATATACGCCACCTCCGTTTTTCTCTTCTTCTGTCTGACACTGACAAATGATAGCTTTTGTAGGATATATGTACATATGTTTTACACAACTTTGAATTTAAGATTGTAACTGATTTGTGGTAATATGTTAGAGGTTAAATTAATAAATCGATCATAACAGGAATAACAAATTTGTTGAAGATATTTTAACCGCAGTCTTGCAGAGGCTGAACAATGGAGGAGAAATTGGCTGGATGTATCCAAACTCATCCATACAATTTCGTCAACTTGAGTCCGACAAGACAGCATCGGGCCAGTTCCTCCTTTTTGCTGATTGGCACCAATTGTAAATTTCAAGTGTAACCAGATCCTTGCCCATCTGATCTTTCCCTGCTTCTCCCGGAGGATACTGCGTCGAATACTTTCAGAGCTGCATCGTTTTCATTCATTCGGACAATATGACCTAGCCAGCGTAGCCGCTATCTCTTAATTCAGCGTCCATGGGAATAATGAGTGACTTACTTGTATAGGGTATGTTTTTTCTTCGACGAGAGCGCACTTTACTTCTCAATTCCCTACTTAGTACGATGTAGCATCTGTTGGCAAGAGTCATTCTGCGTTGGATTTCGAGGCTAACATTTTTTTGGTGTTAATACTGGTTCCTAAATAGACGAAATTTTCCATGACTTCGAAATTTTGACTGTCAACAGTGACATGGGAGCCAAGTCGCGCGTGGGACGAATTTTGAGGACAGAAGATACTTCGTCTTGCCCTTGTTCACTACCAGCCCCATTTGCTTCGTTTACTTATCCATTCTGGATAAGGTAGAACAAACGGTGCCAATGTTAAGGCCAATAATATCAATATCATCGGCGTACGCCAGCAGCTGTATATTCTTATAGAATGTTCTTATAAAAGATTGTGCCTTCTAGATTCTGCTCTGCAGCTCGAAATATTGTCTCCAACTGTAGATTCCTCAACGTCAGCTTACACAGCTGTATTAAGTTTGTGGGAAAACCAAATTCAGGCATAGCGGTATAAGCACAGCTTCTTTTCGTTCTGTCAAAACAGATTTGAAATCGACGAAGAAGTGATGTGTGTCGATCTTTTTTTTATGGGTGTTTTCCTAGATTTGCCGCATGTTAAATATCCGGTCAGTTTTTGATTTTCCAGGCCTAAAGCCATACTGACCAACTTACCGCATTAAAAATTAAGAATTAACAAAACTACGCAAGATGAACTTTGCTTTGATGTACGAGTAGTTCAGTAGATCTCATGTGTTCTACTCTAGCGCCCAATAAGCGTACGCGAGGTTCATTGAGCCAATGCTAGAACGCAAGATGCCAATTGAGTTCCAACTCGGACGCATTCCGATGCGAGCAAGGAAAAGGTGCTCCTGTTTATCTCATCGACTTTGCAACTGCCAGCGATTTTGTTAAAGCCATCCACCAAAAAGAGTCGAGAGCTTATTGCTATTTCCAAAGGTGAGATCAAACACTTCTTACCTAGTTATACTACACTTCTTACATAGTTATCGAGCTTAGTGCTGATATTGCCGCTCTGCTGTCGGAGTGGATGCTTACATCCCTGAAAGAGACTGCACATCATAGCAGTGCGTCTACTGTCACCTATAGAGGAGCTACTTCTACCTGAAAGCTGTTACGACGTCCCGGCAGCTAAGGTTGATGAAGAGCACCGTACAGAAAACTGGCCCTCCAACCTTTCTTACTAGCTTCGACCCATCCGTGCAAAAGCTCACTTCTCTTCTTCTTAAGCAACTTCCCCCATCTCTTTTGTTCTTTTCGGAATGATAACAAAGAAAAAACTCCCACATGTAGCCTCTGCGGCGCGCGAATTCCAACACAGTTGTTTGGTAATGTGTGTTTTCGAGGTATATATAAAAAAGCCTTTCCTTCATCTTTTATAAATGTACTTCATGGAGAAGAGACGGTCAGATTCCATTATATCGAATACTAGAAATTTAACTCCAGATAACTAAGAACATAAAAACTTCGATTTTTATGATTTATTCAGATATTTTATATTCCCTTACCATTCCGCTCATTCCTTGTGGCCAATTACAGTATTTTATTCCCTAGAAGAAACCGCCGGTGTAGGTACGAAGCTTCTTATGTCAAGTATAAAAAGAGATTAATAAATTTTACAAGAAAGATATTATAAACGGTGATCCAATCCACAGAAACTTCTCTTATCTCTTTCAAACGTTGGCCACGTCTACGTCTCAGATGGTTCGTCCGTTAAGTCCAACTTTCCATGACTCGGTTGAGTATTTCGAATGGTAATTGGCAAATAACACGCGTGATGTTTTGCTTCAAGCGGGATTGTCCGCATAGGATGTAGTAACAACTCTGAATCTCTTTAGGTTATTTTTCGTCTGAAATGTAACATTTCACTTGTTTACGTACCTATTGAGCTAGAAATGGGCTGCATCTTTGAGCAACATTTGACTGGAAAACGTCGGATTTTCTTGAACCTTTTCAAGAGTCCATGAAGCGAAGCGATGTAGTTTGGGAAAGTCGAACGGCTACAGTTCTTGCGCAATCTGTATTTTGTACACTTTCAGTTTGAGATTTCAACGTAAAATGAGCCAAGCCATTCCCTACATTACGAGTTCTTCCGAACGGCGGCGAATCGACTCATTATGGTTTTCGCGAACACTCTCAGTTATGGCTGCTATTTTGAAAAAAAGTACCTCTACCAAGAATACAGTGCGGACACAACAATCCCTTAAGCTTGTTTAAAGTAGCGATACAGAGATTACGGCTGCTTTCCTATAACAAGGCTTTTGTGAAGGAATCTGCTAAACTGATCTCCGCATAATTCTTCTCCTTAAAAAAACCAAAATTTCAGTTATATTTCCAATTAAAATCATTTATTTCTGTGCACTGCACAGCCGACATTGAAACATAACGAAACTGATGAAATGTCAAGCCGTGTTACTTATTTATGGCGACCAAACAAAATATGTTGCTGTCATGCCACCGGCATGCGACCTGCTTACTGCAACCTTCAAATTTTAACAGCTGTCCAGCGCAACAGATTCCCTTGGCAAGATGGCAGGTGGCAGACGAAAGCCGAAGTGCCGAAGTAAAAAGACAAAAATTAATTTCATGTTGTAAAAATCATTTCGCAGCGCGACAATTAAAATGTAAACATGTCCAAGCACGCCTGAGGCCGACAAACGAAAAAGCCCAACGGCGCGCGTTGCATGACATGCCGCTTTCCAAAGGGCGGCTGAAGAAAGCAAGCCCAGCCATGGGTTGGTCTACTACAAAACGGTTCTACATATAACCAGGTATGCATGTCGGTGTGTGTGCACTCACAACTGTCATTTCGGTTGAGTGCTTTTGCTATTGTTTGTCATAAATCAAGTGAATCGCGCCGACGGAATGTAAACGACACCGGTGAATA
This sequence comes from Bactrocera dorsalis, assembly GCF_023373825.1. Taxonomy (NCBI): domain Eukaryota; kingdom Metazoa; phylum Arthropoda; class Insecta; order Diptera; family Tephritidae; genus Bactrocera; species Bactrocera dorsalis. Next base: position 18,785,827 of record NC_064305.1, on the reverse strand, counting down.
CAACTACAACCAGGCATAATAAAAAGCAGGAAAAACAAACAACAACAATTTGTGTACATACATATATAAAAACAAGAGGACTTTATAAAGTGTATAAAGTATTCGTACATTTTTGACAACCCTTTTTGGGGGGTGGCGAGGCATGGTACTTTTTTAAGTTGGTAAAATACGATTTGTTTGAGCGAAGTATACAAGGTGGTCGGTTAAAACGGTGCTTTTAAAAGTAGAAAGTGAATAATAATGATATAATTTGTGATAAGCTGGCAGCTGATTTCCTAATGAGAGAGCTCCTTGGTTTTCTCTCATCTCGCTTGCCATATTATTTCGTTCCTTCAAGAGAGCTTCGCGGCAGTTTCATGGTGAAACGATTTGTTTCGGATATAATATTTATACAAGGTTTCAAAGTCATACCACTGTCTTCTAGATTTTAAAATCAGTAGTGGTCTTCCTAGAAGATATGTACAGCTTGGCGTAAATATATTCTTAGAAGAGCCTCGCTCTGGGCTCAGCATGTTAGGGGGTTTCAAAATTCTCATCAACGACACTTACAAACTTCTTTTGATAACAAATCTTGGATCAATGGTTAATATTGCCTGTCGATAATTTGTTATTGGTTAGTAAACGGTTCGAAGCTCGTAATATGGGTTCAAAAGCTAAAAAGATGGGTTCAAATATATAGTTTGGTGCCAATATAATCTCAGAAATGCCTCGCACGGAGTTCGGCATGTTAGTGAGTTTAGTTTTAGAATTAGTACTCTTCGAGGGAAATGGTACAGAATTCTATGGAGACCGTTTTAGATTCGAACTCAACGAGGCCTACCAACTTCTTTAGATAAAAACATTGTTTCCACAAATCTTGGATCATTGCTTAATATTGTCTGTCGATAAGATATTGTTAGTTAGTAAACGGTTCAAAGCTCGTAAGATGGGTTCAAAAGCTCAAAAGATGTGTTAAAATTTCTTACGAAAAGCCCCTCCAATATTGATTTCCTCTAAACAAAATTTTCCAAGTTATTGACTTATCAAATCAAAGCTCGTAAAATGAGTGCAAAAGCTCAACATACGGGTTCAAATCATACACAAAAACACCCTCCAATATTGATCTCCTCTAAGCACAACTTTCCGACTTATGGACTTATCAGTAAACTCTCGTACACAGATAGCCAAAGGCTGCTTTTACCTTCGTTGTAGAACAATCGCGTTCAGCACTGAAGCAGCGAATATGACGGACAGATATTATGACGCACGTGCCAAGCTGTCAAGAAATCAAAATCAACGCACTTTTTCACTTTGGGTATTTTTTGTTTTAAGTCCTACAAACAATCGTTTCGAAGTTTTTGCTTTTACAGCTCTTTCCATTGCCCCAAAAGCGGAAAAGATAAAAGCATTTTAAGGGAGCTGGAGTTGCAGTGGGTATAGTCCGCGTGTAACGGCATTTTAAATGACATTTACATGAATATTTAATTTACATCCTTTAATCATGCCAATACGAAAAAGGCCATCCACTCAACCAGGCAGTGGCTATAGCTGCATTCAACGGACAGTATGTTGCGGCGGTGGCGCCTCACTCCAGTCCGACATACTGCAACATGTTGTGTTGACAAGTGGGTGCTGAAAAAAGTAAAGAAAGGGCGAAAATTGTGAAAAAATGAGCATGCATATTACGGCATATATTACAACAAAAAAAATATGTATTCATATATTCGCATACATACAAACATTTGAGTGTTTTTTGTGCTTTCGGCGTACGTTGTCGGTAGGGGCGTTACGTTGACGAAAGGGTATCAGCTGGCTGACAAATGTGTAGTCGTTAAATTTATGACCAAAAACATGTACGTGATTTGCCAGCCGCAGTCATGGGTGATAACGTATAACGAAAGGAAAAAAAGGACTCCGTCTAGCGTGCAAACTCTTACAATACATTTGCTACATTTTAACTGCTCGAACTGCACAGTGCAGCGGGTCAAATTATGAGCTCCGAAACTTTTAAAATCACTCACTTAAGAGCTTAGACAGCACAAAATTTCTCTATGGAGGATCCCTTCGGTAAATGAGATGCAACTCCCTCTCAAAGACCGCACCAAGAAGCTCACCTTGGAGTAGTATGGTGAACCGGCGTACGAAAATCCACCTACTGGAGGCCAATAGAAAGGATTCAGAGGCTCGCTGCGCTGTGCATAATAATAGCTTTAAGAACAACTAAAACGGCGGATCTTGAACTGGTACTAAACCTGCCACTTATAGATCTCTACGCTGAAAGCTGCGCAACAAGATCGGCGGGACGACTACTGACTGTAGTTGAATTTACATATAGAACCATGGGGCATAGCACAGTGAGTAATGGCGATTGGACAAACACCAACTATATGACCCCACATTTCAACTGGGAAAGAAGGTCCGGAAAGAAAGAAAGAAGGCATTTCTTGTGTACTTTTTTCACATTGACAAGACTACGCTGTAGGCATCTGGGGTCCTTACGGTATGCTACACTGGAGAAGGTATCGATAGTGATACCTCAGAGTCTGTAAACATTTGGACCAAGCGCAGGCGTCCTAAAGAATGGCTACTTCTCTTGGACATAGCAACTGAACTCCATCTGGTATTGCAAAGGACCAAACAGGTTTATATGTGGCTTCTCGTCCTACCAGATTAACCTAACCTAACCTCACCTAAAACAGTGGTCAGAAGCCTCGGTTACTCTATAAGTGCTTTACTAACGTACGAGTATATTATATTAGTCACGGACTTTGAAATAATATTAAGACTTTGTTAATTGTGAAGTTCTTAATTTATTATTAAATCTTCTTCAACACCTCTTTGTACCAATAGAGTTGTGGCAGTGTTTTTTCCAATCTTCAAAACAGTTCTTAAAGTAAATTTCTGGAAAAACCATGAAAAACGGTTTTCCCGGGGTTGTTTGAGTTTGCTGAATAGCCAGAAGTCACACGGAGCTAATTGAGGCGAATACGGTGCGATTTTGGTTAACAATTTCGCGAAAAACTCACGAAGAAACAAAGCAGCATGCGACGGTGCATTACCTTGGTGCAAAAGATAAGAGTTGTCGGCCCCTAATTCCGATCCCTTTTTACGAATAGCTTCGCACAAACGATGCTTAACACTCAAATGGTATTTCTTGTTAGCAGTTTGGATGGCCGCAAGGCATTCCGAGAAACGAAGAAACGGTCAACATAACTTTGATTTTTGACTTGCTTCGACGTGATATTTTTGACTTCTGCCTCGATATTCGACCAACAGATTGTCGGTTCGTGGGTCCTTAGAATAGATCCAAGACTCATTGCCAATGAAACGTTTCATTATATCCTGCATGTCGTAAAGCATTGTTTCTCAGACGTTAACGCGAGGCTTTTTTCGAAAAAATTGAATCGTGCTTTCACTTTACTTAGGTCTGTATGGTCTTTAGAAATGGTTTTCATTGATTCTTTCAATATTTCAACAATTCCAGTAAGATTTCTAGCTGCTAATCGTCGATTCTCCAGCACCAGTTCGTCGTCAACGCGTTCTCGATCCTCTTTGAATGATTTGTACCAATCAAAAACACTTGCTCACGACAAAACTACTTGAAACTACTTGAACCTTATTAGTGAGACTGCAAGAATTTTGGATACTAGAAAGAATTCTTAGATCCTTTTATGAAAAATACAAGGATTAGGACTTGATGTGACCATAAATATAATAAAACTTGTATGTCACAGTTTTCAGGGAAAATTTCAAATTATTGCATTGAAAATCTCTCAGTTTGAAGTTTGGTTTATATTTTTTGATGATTGTCTAAGATTCCAAATCCAGTTTCCTTAACTCTCAAGTTTTCTGTAATATTACCGTATCCAATTCAACTCCGTGCATATCTCACCTAAGAATAGGATAAAAATCTGGCTCTGAGAAAACTCCTTTTGCTCGAACAAGCAGTTCTTAATTCCTGGTTGTTTCTACACATTTTTTATCCCGACACACTGTGCCACCAAAAAGTGCTTTCATATTCAGTCTAATGATGATGTTGATGGTTAACTTGAACGGTTATGATAATGTTGGGAAGGACAATTTGGGTGTCGTCGTAAATGATTTTGTTCATCAAAAGTCAAAAAGCACATAGGTGCATGGGGAATACACATACATACATACTACACATTACGTTAGGCAGAAATATCAGGCGAAAAGGGTTAACGATAATACTGATAGCGGATAAATATGCCGAAGGGGCTGTAAAAAAGTTGACAACAAAACTGAGGGAAAAAAACTTAAAGAATAAGCAAAAAAAATTGGAGAATAAGGTGGATTTGCAAGTTAACGGGGTGGCAAGAAGGTGATATAAGAAATGTCAAAACAATATGTGGCAAAAAACGAAAGAACCATAGAGTAAAAAGAAGAAAAAAGGATTGAGTTTGACTGAAAGGAGGGACAAAGTTTCATTAAAAATTAATGCAGAAAAAACTTTCTATTTTTGCTTGTTTTAAGTCCCAAATAAGGCAAAATTGTTACTGGCAAGTCAATTGGGGTTTCCCCGTCTCCAACACGCTCAATTGCACAGGTGTTGCGCACGTAAAAGCAATTTGTTGTTGCTTGGCGTTAAATGCGCATTTGTTGTATATATTGTTGTTGCACTTTTTTAAGTCTATTTTGTTTCACTTAAGTCCTTTTTTCGCCTAACGGTGCTTCATTGTCTGCTTTTTTTTTGGTACTCCTTCCTTTGCTGCTGCCTTTGACCATCTCATTGTCGCCCCCTTCCGCCCACGTATTTGCATGTTGCTTTTGAATACCTACACGTCGTGTGTATTCCCTATTATCCTCTGTCTATCACACTTTTATTAACCTTCTTTACGGGTTTTTTCTTTATTTCTATTCAAGCGTAAATAACCAATTGCCCGTGTCATATGCAACAGTTCGTGCATTGACAACCATTCTGCCGCCCAATCAATAACAATGCGCTGTGGTGCTCCTAACCTCTAATCCCCCGGGTGTGCAAAGCAGCTGGGCGCCTCAAGCCGCAACGGTGTATTCGGAGCACACAGTTGGTAGGCGCAGTTAATCCCATTGTCGGGCGGTTGGTGGCTGCTGGTCAACGCAGTGGGTCTTAGCATTGCTTGTATTACATCTTCTCAGCTCGGTTTGACTTGATTGCTTCTGAGCGTTTAGCTTTTTACATACTTCGGTTGTTTATGTCTGGAAACATGCTGTTCAGAGTATAGAGGTTTTGTGCACCTTATGGTTGTAGGTAATAGTATGAGCAAGAGGATAAATATAGGTAGAAGATGAGTTAATTAGGCCGAGTTGGTCGGTGCATCGATCTATTACCTTATATTTCGTTATCTAATAAACTATTTTCTTATTCATAACTCAATTATAGGGTTCTTAAGGATGATCCATTTCGTGGTTCCCTACTCTTTTAAAGAAAGAACTAAGAAATTTTAAATATAATGGTCAATTTCACGCCGGGTAGCTGGCGAATGACAAGCTTGATGTTTTGTTCCAAGTACTGAATAGAAGCGGGAATAAGTCTAACAGTATAATATCATACGATCTTGTGATCCAACATGAAATTATGTCACCGAGATCACGATCTTCAATTCGAGGCATCAAATAGTCGGTTATCATGTTGCGATAACGGTCGTCATTGACGGTTACATTCCCACTGGTCACGTCAGTTCGAGTTTCGGTAATTTGCGCTCGCAAAATGGATAATGTCGCTTTACTATTTATTGTTTACGTGAAAGGATGGAACCCAATGACTATGGGAATCCATTTAGAGGCTTCATAATTTTCTCAAAGAAAAAACATAGAAACTTCAAATTCCAAGGGGAATGTTTATTATCATTCGAAAGAACATTCGTTGGCATTTATTTTTTGAAGATTATCTCTTTCAAATGTTGCCCGAGGCTACGTCTTAGATGGTCCATCCGTAGAGTCCGATTTTCGATGACTCGTTGGAGAATTTCGACTGCTAAGTGGCGAATGACACGCGATATCTTTAGCTCCAAGGCCTGAATCGAAGCGGAATTGTCCGCATAGACTTAAGACTTTACATATCTCCACAGAAAAAAGTCTAACGGTGCGATACCACAGGATCTTGGTTGCCACGACCGGCGCGAAATGTGGAATTATCTGCTCACCGAAGTATTTTCTCACTAAATCCATTGATTCATGCGATGTGTGGGAAGTGGCGCCGTCTTGTTGAAACCAAACGTCGCCGAGATCAGGAGCTTCAGGCATCAAGTGGTCGGCGCATCTTTGACAGTTAAGCTCTTACCACATCATTTTGAAAAGATATAAGGACCGATGACTCCACCGGTCCACAAATCACATCAAACCCTTGTTTTATTCTGGATGAAATGGTAGCTCTTGAGTCTCTATAAAATGCTCTATCGTCCCGAATGCAACAGTTTTGATTGTTTACATACCAACTGAGCTAGAAATAGGGCCTCATGGTTGAACAAAGTACATATGGCTAGAAAACGTCGGATCTTCTTGGAACTTTTCAAGAGCCCATAGAGCAAGGCGATGTCGCTGGTGAAAGTCGAGCAGCTTCAGTTCTTGCAAAAGTTGTATTTTGTACGCTTTCAATTTAAGATCTCAACGTTCCATATGTCTGTCCGAATTGCTGCGACCGGCGCCAAATCGATTCTCCACGGGATTCGTGTATACTCTCAGCTAGGACTGCTCTATATTCTTCACTGCGTGCTAGACATGGTCTATTCGGTCGAATATTATCCAATAATGAATGGAATTTTTGATTCCATTCGAACATATGCCTCCTTACTTGCTTACTTTTTTACCTTTCCGCATTTAAGTTGTTTCTGGCGCGCGCCACGTGTTTTCTTGGCGGCCCTACAATTGTGAGGTCACAGAAACGGTCGCTGGTATACCATCAATAGCTACACACGTATACATCTAAACCTACCAACTAACCAGTAGATAAGTAGGCGACATGGGTAAAGGTCGAATGTGGCACCTGATGTTAAACTGCGGTTAAATGTGCCATAATGATGCCGTTTACTGTAGCGGCAGTTGATGTCTACGCTGTGTGCGCGCGTGTGTATGTCGCTGTATCGGTTTCAACTTATTGTGGTGCTCACCTTTACTTATAAACGTGTTTTTTGTTGTTATTTTTTCTCCTCTCATTTACCTTTCCACATTCACCACACATAAACAAATAAAAGTATATGGTTACTTACCTTTTTCTATGCCGCAGCACCCCGCTGGCGTGCTTGCCGCTTCTGCTGCAATGTTTATATTGCTTTTGTATCGCTTTCTTATTGTCATTTGCTCCCTATCTGCTTGTTAGATCGCTTCGTTGTTGTTATGCTTTTTTGTTTGTGATTTTTTCTACTTTTTTATTACTTTATATACTCAAGTGTTGCACGTTTACTGACTTTTTGTTGCTTTGTTTTTGCTCTTTTATTCACTATTGTGTTTTGTTATTGTTGTTGTTGCTTCTATCGTTTATCATTTTCTGGTAGTGGCACTCTCGCGTATGCCGTTTATGCGTATTTGACTGCCACATTTCAATGATGGATTACGCAGTGATTCAATTGTCCACACACATACGCACGCACACACTCGCTGTTGAGCTGTAAATATGCCCCCGAGGATTATTTTCCTATTTACTTTATTTTGTATTTTGAGTTTTTCAATATTTAATGACCTTTCACATGCACTGAAGTCTTCTTTTAATGGCCAAAGGGTTGATTTTTGATTTATGTTTGGAAATTATTTTAAAGAGATCATTAGCTACTAAAAAGGTATCTCCGACCCTTTTTCACAAAAGTTAACTCAGAAAATTTACTATTTTATGTTAAACCGTAAACTGCAACAAATGCATTTTCCAAAATCATTTTTAAGTACTTTTGTAGAGCCGCAAGCAATAGCTGAGAAATCGCCTTAGCAATCCTTGTCTAGACAACTCGCTAAGTACCAAATATTAAATCGCTTCTGTAAGTCTGATGAACTTTGGGAACAAACTTTTTGTTTGGCTTTAACACGTTTAAGCTACATTCGACGTCATTATGTATGAATTTCGACTTCTTTTGCATAGCCACCATGGCAGCTTTGCAGAAGAACAGACGCTAAATCCAATTTTCATTGGTTTCCAAGCATAAATCGGCCATTACTTCGGTAATTTCACGTTCGATATTCGTTCGAAGATCATAAATCGTCGCTGGCTTGTTGGCATAGGTCATAGACTTGACGTAGCCCCACAAAAAATAGTCTAAATCGCACGACCGAGGCGACCAATTGGCTGGCCCATTCCGTGACACAACACGTTCACCAAACTTGATTTTCATTAAATCGATTGTGGCATTCGCTGTGTGGCGTGTGGCGACGTCCTGCTGGAACCACATATTGTCTAAGACCATATTATCCAATTTGGACCAAAACTATTTGGTTATCATTGAGCGGTAGCGATTCCCATTCAGAGTAACGTGGCGGTATTGATCATCACGAAAAAAGTACGACCCAATGACACCGCCGTCTTATAAACCGCTCCAAACCGTAATTTTTTCGGGATGCAATAGTGACTCGTGGAGTACGTGTGGATTGCTGCCTGACCAATAACGCATATTTTGCTTACAGACGACGCCATTCAGCCAGAAATGAGCCTCATCGCTGAAGATAATTTTTCGATGAAAATCTGTATCATTTTCAAGTTGTTGCTTATCCTGTTGTTGTTAGTTGTTGCTTCAAATCAATTTCGCTTGAGAACGACAAGTGAGAGACCAAGTTGGATATTCCCCAATTGAAGTGCCAGCGGCAGCAATATTTTCGACACTATGACACCGCATATGTGATTATAACCGAGATAACAACAGCACGCAAGTCGTTTCTCTTTTCGCTACGTGGCGCCAATTGGATATCCCAAGCGAAGCCAGCCTTTTCCACTTAGTCTTTCCAACGGAGTAGACGTCTTCCTCTTCCCCGGCGGGTACTGCGTCGAATACTTTACGTGTTTTCGTCCATTCGGACAACATGACCTAGCCAGCGTAGCCGCTGTCTTTTAAAGAAAGAACCTTAAATCTTCCGCAGAACCTTTTTCTCGAAAACTCCTAACGTCGAGTCATCAGATGTTGACATCGTCCACGCCTCTGCACCATATAGCAGGGCGGGGATGATGAGTGATTCCTAGAATTTGGTTCAAGAGGATTTTACTTCTCAATTTCCTACTCAGTCCTAAGTAGTACCTGTTGGCAAGAGTTCTTCTGCGTTGGGTTTCGAGGCTGACGTTGTTGTTAGCTCTTCCTTACTTCTTCAAAACTTAGTTTTGGAGTTTCACTTCTGAAGTTAATATGTATAATTCAGCATTTCGGCAAAGTTGAATGAATTTTTAAATATACCATGTAAATTTCGCATATTTCTCGCAGTAAAACTCCATCTCTTCATTTGCCAAAATATTTCAACTCTATTACGCGCGTACGCTTGCCACAAATACAATAAGTCAAACGACAGTCAGTCAGCAAATGAATTTCAAAAATGAATTCCACGTTGTATTGGGAGCTTCGTGTTGCTACTCCGCGTATACCACAGCTATTGTGTCATCATGAATAATAACCGCATAGAAATTTTCAATAATAAATTTTCCCATGACATCGTCAAAGAAAATGGAAAAGAGAACTAACAGTGCGATAGCTTTTGAAGCGGTACTATGCGAGCAATGATAGAAAGCAGTATTAGATGGTAAATTTATATGCAACAACGCGTCACCGCAACCGCGAAACATTGACAAAATACTGCAACGGGGTGAATGCTTCGAGAGATAGATGGATGGCTATATGGAAGATGGACGGATGGCGGGTTCAATGCGTGGCTGACTGCTAGAAAGGTTGCTGGGACGAAATTACGATAAATGACGAGTGTGGTGGACGGATGCCTAGATGAATATTTCTATGCCTGATGGACTGAGGTGTCAGGAGATACAAAAATTAAAAAAAAAATCAAATTAGTTGGTTTGCAACGTAAAACCGCAAGCGATTGAGTCATTGACTGCGAGCTGTCAGTTGAAAGCCGAAAAATCGTCTGCAGCTGTATGAATGATAGCTGCCGTTGCTGCACATACAGACACTAAGCCCAAATAGACGTGGCATTAAGTCCAACCGACAGATACTAAGTCTAACAGACAGACATATAGTGTAACACATACAGCAAGTTTGGCTGACAGACAGCGACGCTGCAGCACAATCAAAAGTCGGTGTAATGGCCCACAACTGGCGACCGCCACAGTGCGCTGCAGCAGCATCAATAAATCTCCGCCGTGGCTGTCAGTCGTGTATCATTTAGGGACTTTCTTTGTTTGTATGCACAAAAATGCAACTCTGTAGTGACTTTGACTTTGACCCTGCACGTCAAAACGCTGACGAAAAATGCGCAAAAGTGTATTGCTCGCGGAAGCACGAGTGCCACATGCAGTTATTATGTATATGTATGTGTGTGTACGCTGTGCAGAAATTCCAAAAATGGCAGCATTTGGTGGCAGCCGGCTTCTAAATGAACATATGCGCGCATGTACATAGATTTATTGGCGTAAGAGGGCGTGGTTTGTCTCCAAGTGACAGTGGTATTTCTGTCAAATGCGAAAATACAGAAAATTGTCATGCTGCAGCCACATATACATATACTTGTATATACATTAGGGTTGCACTTAAATATCGGAAATGGATTTTGTGATTGTTTTCCTAAATTCTTAGCAGAAAGATAAGTTAGTCCCAAATTGATAAGAGCATCCGCTGCTCAATAGGAACTTATAAACTATTATTGCTTACGTTATATTCGATATCTCATTCCATGAATGTACCAATCGTAACAATACATATTCCTACTATTAAGTTCTGGAACCATAATCTCAATTTCCCACCTCTTTGTAAACTCTTTAACCGTCTTAAATGTTCACTGAGATTTGGAAAGAAGTCAACAATTTGCCATTTTAGGGATATTTCTCATATATTTACATTAATAAAAAATGGCTGTCCTTATTTGCCACATCTGGGACATTTTCGTTTGCAACAAATATTCTTGTTCAGTGTAGCGCCTTTGGCAGACAGGTTTTGATTTTTTCGGCGCCTCCCAAAATGTACGATTCTTTGCGATTTCGGAGAATTTTAGCTCGAGTTGTAATCTTGAAGTAAAAAAATTAAAATCAAATAAATTAATTCAGATGGGCTTTTGGATGGGCTTTTCGGGCATATTTCATATCGAAGGATGCTTTTAGCATAAAAAATGTGGAGCGTTGGCAAGATTTTCGCAATATTCAATAACCCTGTTAAACTTTGATTCAATGCAAACTTGCTCCCCCCGGTGGAACGACCTTCGATTTTCGAATTTCAAAGTCACAGGTTTACCACAAGCGCTGCTAAAATCAGTCTCATTACTTAATTGTCAAACCTCGTATCCTATTGCTTAGCTCTGGAACCATAATCTCAATCATCAAACCAAATTTTGATTTTTGATAATCATTAACATAACGGGGGATTTTTTGAGGTTAGGATTTTCATGCATTAGTATTTGACAGATCACGTGGGATTTCAGACATGGTCACAAGAGAAAGATGCTCAGTATGCTTTGCTTTGACATTTCATCATGAATAGACTTACTAACGAGCAACGCTAACGAGCAACTCTTGCAATCATGAATTTTATTACCAAAATCAGTGTTCGGTTTTTTTTTTTTTTCGGACAAATTTTGTTCAGCGATGAGGCTCATTTCTGGTTGAATGGCTACGTAAATAAGCAAAATTGCCGCATTTGGGGTGAAGAGCAACCAGAAGCCGTTCAAGAACTGCCCATGCATCCCGAAAAATGCACTGTTTGGTGTGGTTTGTACGCTGGTGGAATCATTGGACCGTATTTTTTCAAAGATGCTGTTGGACGCAACGTTACGGTGAATGGCGATCGCTATCGTTCGATGCTAACAAACTTTTTGTTGCCAAAAATGGAAGAACTGAACTTGGTTGACATGTGGTTTCAACAAGATGGCGCTACATGCCACACAGCTCGCGATTCTATGGCCATTTTGAGGGAAAACTTCGGACAACAATTCATCTCAAGAAATGGACCCGTAAGTTGGCCACCAAGATCATGCGATTTAACGCCTTTAGACTATTTTTTGTGGGCTACGTCAAGTCTAAAGTCTACAGAAATAAGCCAGCAACTATTCCAGCTTTGGAAGACAACATTTCCGAAGAAATTCGGGCTATTCCGGCCGAAATGCTCGAAAAAGTTGCCCAAAATTGGACTTTCCGAATGGACCACCTAAGACGCAGCCGCGGTCAACATTTAAATGAAATTATCTTCAAAAAGTAAATGTCATGAACCAATCTAACGTTTCAAATAAAGAACCGATGAGATTTTGCAAATTTTATGCGTTTTTTTTTTAAAAAAAAGTTATCAAGCTCTTAAAAAATCACCCTTTATAATTTCTAGAACCCACGCTTCAATTCGTCAGAAATTCATAAATCATGTCATTATATAAATTATTGCACAATAAATTTGAAAAGATGTTACACATTAAGCACATCTTAGTGGTAAAATAATCAGCACTGAGGTTGCCTCTTATTTTGGGATTCGAGAAAAATAAATTAATATAAATTTTGATTATAATTATCGAAAATCTCTTTACTGTTTTTCAAAATATTCGTCATTAAGATCTATACACTTGTGCATGCGTTTTAACCAATTGTCGAAACATTTTTGCCACTCTAATTGAGGCTTCTCCAAAACATGCTTTTGAATGCATCAATCCCCCCTTTAGATGTCGAAAAACTTTAATCTTTGATTGTGTGGGATCTTTTACAGTCAAATGTTTATGCAATACTGAATTTACCCCAGGCCGACTAATACCTACAGTTGTCTCACGATAGGTCACATGATGATCTTACAATATCAGTTTGCCTACAGTTTCAAAAGTTTCCGGAACAACACCTAACTTTGGAAGACCTTCAGAAAACTTGCTTTGGAGTCACTATCACGCTTGAATTCACCATAACCTCGCTAAACACTGGTAATTGATAAAGCTCCATCGTCAAAAATTTAATTAAGTTCATCAATTCACTCTTGATGAGTTAATCCACATCAAAGGTTTTAAGAAATAATCGCGCGAATCGCAATTTCCACTTTTTGTCGAGATGAATATTTTAAGTTACTGTAAACAACAAAAATAGCGTTCGTATGTCAAATCCCAAGATATAAAAGCAACCGACGTATTTACGCCTGAACAAAAATAGCACTCAAATTACCGCCTAGGTCCAGCCGTATCTTCAGTCTATATAGGAAGGGCCACTATTTAATTCATGTTTCTACCATACCATTACCTTTATGAATACATACGAGTCGAGCGAATCCATCAGCATCCGAAATTCAAAAACTTCCGTATTGATTATTTTTTTTTTAAGAAAACTAAAAAGTGTTATTTATAGTTCTGTTGTATATTCTTTTAGGGCAGCCCTGAGGATCGAATGTCGCCGCATATCTCGTATAACTTATTGTTCCATTGACTGCGGTATTTGCTGTTGGCAATGCACAATGGACCATAAATTTTCTACAAAATATATCTCTCAAACATTCCCAAGACCGACTCGACAGATGATGTCATTATCCATACCTCCGCACCATGTAGCACGACAGGAATAATGTGGGTCTTGTAGAGTTTGGTCTTGTTCATCGATAGAAGAGTTTACTTTTCAATTGCCTACTCAGTCAAAGTAGCACCTGTTGACAAGAGTGATTCTGGTCTTTAGCTATGTCGCACCAATGTAATCGCCTGGATGCAGTGAAACGTAGACGAGGAAACTTTAAACATGCCAAAACACTGCACTCCCGACTATAGCGGAATGTCTTGTAGCGAACACCTGCACAGTGAAACCTGCTTCCAGTTGGGGAGCATAATTAACTGCTCTCCAAGTAATTTCTGCTGGTGTGTTTTCGTAGAAATCATCCCTGCGGTAACTAGCTTGAATCGGAACCGCTTTCTAGGAGCAGCAAGTGATCCTTCCGCGACTACGTCGCCGACATGAGAAAATACGCCGACTAAACTTCGGACGCATCTAACTTCAGACATGCACTGACCGCCAATCACAGTGAAGCCATAAACACTTTAAACGACTCCCTCTCAGTGAATTGCGTACTTGGAAAAAAGCAGCCACATAATGCAAACGACAAGCTGGAGTTGCCGCGATAATGGAGGGTGACAGTGTGACAAGTGTCTTTTACAGTTTCTTTCTGGCTACTGTAGCAGGTTAAGCGTCTGCTTATCCATCACGAACATATGCCCCGCAATCAACGAGTCCCCGCATGACTCTAACCTTGCAACTCTTTGCATGCCCAGCTAAGGCTACATATTTGACATTCCTCTCCTTATGATCCGGCCCGTCGAAACGGCACGTTTCCTGGGCCTGCCTCGATGAAAACTCCACTGAACCTTATCGCCCTAACCGAGCCTAAATAACCGTTACAACAACAACCATAACAGTGATTCTGCGTTGGATTTCAAGACTGATATTATTTTTGGTGTTAATACAATTACTTATTCGAAATTACCGTAAAGTTATTGGAAAAAGAGCCTGTTAAGTTTGCGCGAGAACATAAACATCTTAAAATAATCATGAAGTTTTCAATTTTCTATTAAAGAATTCCATTACTTAATGTCTATTTATAAAAAAAAAAAATATTTTTCAGTGAATAATTAAAATCAATAACCAAACAGGTGCCTCCAAAACTATAACCACTGCTCGGCAGAAACACTATTTCACCTCACCTCTCTCTATTTACACCTCACCTTCGTTGACCTCTAGAAGAGCGATATTTTTTCTGCCACCGAAAACGAGAAACCCATTAGATGAAATTGTGTATTGCGTTAATTTAGACAAATCAGTCAAGTCAAGTCTCTACGTTATGCAAATAAACAAAACAAAAAAACGAAATTTAATGCGGAACAGACGGGAGAATATGAGGGGAACGTAGAAACACCAGTAAACTATGAAGAATCACTTAAAAAGCTTCGCCGAAAATTTATAATTTATGAGCTGCTAACGAAATTCGAGACCAAGCGTTAAACTAAATTTAATTATAGGCTAAGACAAAGATAATATAATAGAAACTAAACAACAACAATAAAACAAAATTAACTGCAAATTAATAAGCGTGATGGATGTCCTCAAAAAAATATGTAAATGTATGCAAGAGTGTGTGACGCGAAGCGTTGCGGTCTTAAATTATAAATTTACATGTTCCAACATACATACAAATAAACTAATATATATAAGTATAGTATATATGCATACATATACTACATACAACATTACCACGCCATCTACACTCGCACCGCCAAAATGGCAAATCGTTATCTTCGATTTTGCCCTCAGGGCACCCGCTTAAATACGTCTGTACAACAAAGCTGTGAACAAGTGTAAAATCACACATTAATGATGCGAACCAAAACGAAAATCACTAAACCCCAACAACAAAAACCACTGCAATCAACCACATGCCTACCTAACCAATGAAATTTCGTAGAAATTCGAGACCCCAAAAAAGACGACGTCTCAAACTGAAGCAGAAACCGCGCGCATATTTGGCGGTGGTGGGAAGTGTCTGTGTAGCAGACGAAGCAGAAAGCGTTCGAAAATAGAAAAATCATTAATCATGTAAAACTAAATAACATATGAATGCTGGAAAATGACTGTAGTCAGACGTTGATTGCAGTGAGAGTATAGTGTTTGCAGTTATGCAAATGAGTTACAATGAGTCACTGGGGAGGTCATTTGAAAATTAAAGGAATTGTAACTTAAGTAGATTTAAAAGACACCAAGAATTTAGTTTTTACAATCACATATTATTCTTTGTACTCATTCAAGTTCGGGTTTATACAACAATGTCCGTTTACCGTTTGTGTACTTGAGAGCTACGCTGTTAAGACTGTGGGGTTACCATCGATATCCTTAATCATCATCCATTTCTTTTACCTGAAGACTCTTTCTCTAAACAACTAAAATCGTTGCAATTTACGTGAGTACCTACCGACGACGACCCAAACCTCACGGTGCTTCAATACAATACGTTGTTCAAAACCCCAAATATTGAAAGATTTTTGCACGAATTTTTTGATTCCAATTGGTCGGACACCTTTTCCTTCCTTCCTTGGTTGGGTTTAAGGCCGATGTAAAACCTCTGCCGTGCTGTGGCTCCACACACACACACTGAATTGAATTTCTTAATTTTATCTGATTGTAAGTTTAAACCACAGCCAAAACGAATCTACCTAAAGAGCCAAAACCATTGAGCAGATTGGAGCAAACTCCAAAAGCTAACTGCTTCTCGTGATACCAGACTTAAATCTCCGGTCAGACCTTGTAGCTTTTGCTACTACAGCGTACAAATTGAATGACTGGTGACATGTGCTTCTTCAAATGTCTCTTCATTAGAAGGAAACTCATTCAAAGTCAATAATATCAGTTCAAGCTGAGTATTACATCACTATTTCGGACAAAGACTGTGCTGAAACTTCTAGGCAAGCCAAAAATACAAACATAGTGCAGATGGATTTTAGTCGCCTCTACGACAGGCATACCTTATGGCGGGTACATTTTTACCTCTGCCCGCTGAGGCAGCTCTTTCTCTAAAGTAGTATAGGGCCTCGTTTCTTACTGGCTTAGAGTAGAACTTAGGAAATTTACTAGACTAATTGTCTTTAGCAAGTTCATCTCGCCACAACCGTAGAGGTCCTAACTAGACATTCTCCAATAGGTATTCATGCTGTAAGGGTAGAAACCCAGTCAAATGCAAACTGTCAAAGTTGTATGGAAGAAGGTGAGCTGGAAATATTGCGGAACTAATTGCTTTCGCTATTAAGAATCCACACAGTTTCTATTGGTTCGTACATTATACCTTGTTGCTTATGAGTCTATGCTCCGCTAGTTCCAGACTCACAGCAGAGAACCAATGGCGTAGACCATTTAAGGACTAATTGCATTTATTTCCACTCCACTCGAGATAGAGTAGCTCTTGATGCCTTCGTCCGTATCAAAAATTAACCGTATGTTTTTAAAATAAATCGTTATAATGTTTATGAGGTATTAAGGGGCGCGTATTTCATCCAGGGCTTTGAATATGTGTCCCCTTTTTGCCGTGTTGAACGCATTCTTGATATTCAGGGTAATCAGAAGGCAGTACTTTTTTGTGCCACCTTTCCATCTTTAGCCACATTTCTGCACATTTCGCAGTTTCGACAACTTCTCGTAGTGCGTTAATAGGGGATCTCTTTTTTATAAAGCCGTATTGTCTCTCTGAAAATCCGCCGCATTTCTGGATTGCTAACTCGAAGCGGTTTCTTATTAAATTTTCGTACACTTTACCCCCATTGTGTCGAGCATACACAGTGGTAGGTACGATGATGGTTCTTCAGGTGTTTTCTATGGTTTTGGGAGCAGAACCAAACTCTTTACTTCCCGCGAGTCAGGAAATACCTCTTCCTTGTACCGTTGTACATTTGAATGAATAGTTGAGGTTTTATGCTTGTAGCTTTCTTCAGGGCTTTGATGGGTATGCCGTCCAATCCAGGTGCTTTAGTGTCTTTGATTTTCTTAGCTAAGGCCAATAGCTTCGTTTCGTCGTTTGACATAGGAAATCCGGTCGTGTATCGGTAATAATAATGAATTTCGGACGGCTTTTCCCATAAAAGATGTATCTTTAGGTTGCTGGTGCTTATTTTTAAATCTCGTCATACAGATTGTGTGTGCAGTTCCCCAAGGGTCAATGTTTGCTTCTTTACAGAGCTTCTCAAAACATAATTTTTTGCTTATAAATTGTTCTCTAAGGCGATTTTCGTTCGTTTCACCCTAGTTACGCTGTAGACGCCGTCTAGCTGAGTGACAAAGCTTTCTCAGCGTGGAAATTTCATCATTCCACCAATATACAACCCACCGATTGTTATATTGTGTTGTTCTACTCATTGTTGCATCGCATGCGGCCAGTTCCTTTCGCACTTCCGATTCTAAGTAGGCTTCATCGGAGAAGTTTTAAATGCATCCTAATATTAAGGACTAATTTAGTCAAAAGAAAATTCTGAAAAGAGATGTTAAGAACTGATCCAGTGAAGACACGTTGGGATTCCGGAAATAAAGCGCAGTGGGTACTAAATACGAGTGCATCATGAAATGTCACTTCAGCAAAAATTTCTTTTGTTTTTAAACAGCCACAACCATAATTATCTGTACTTATTGCAACAACTTTGTAAAATTGAATTTAACTGAAGAGTTGCAGCTTTCAGTCGAACCGGATCATAAATCAATTATTACTCACCAACTCGACACGCCTGAGAGGCATTTAATTTTCTTACATAAAATTGCTGGAAAAAATTAAATACGAAGACGCAACTTAAAGAGGTTAATTCATAGACGCGAAACTGAAAAGCCACTAAAAGTCATTTATAATAATTTTGAATAATTTTCGAAAACCAAACGAAACGACGATTTCGTTTTCATTTGCGCTTTCACGCGATTAGCGTTGCCAATCGATATTAATGTGCGTTTTGCATGTGCAATCCGTTAAAGGCGGCAAGAAGAATGAGTGAAAAAAATGAGTAAGAAAGAGTAACAAGTAGTGGGAGCCGGGATGAGCAAACTATGAAATTTTGGGAAAATTGAAACGATATAAGTCAAGAATTTGCTTTTGATTGGCGCCGAGTCGGGGCATAAGAGCTGAGAAATGCGCGTGAATACGCACAGCGCGAAGAAAGCGATGAAAAAAATGCAAATGACAGACCCGCAGGGTTGCATGTGCGCCGAAATTGCAGCGCCGCCACAACACCAAATGCAACATGATTGATGGTTGACAAGTGTGTGAACGCCAAGCGAGCGCTGTTATGTCTGCTGCCAAGTTTTGTGCGCATTTTCTTCATTTTACTCAACGCTGCCACTCAAATCTGCTCGCCAAATCTTGCCGAAAATGTCAAACCCTTCGTTTGGAAAATGTGTTCCGAAGTCTACCTCAAACCCTTAATGACTTCGTCGCAAGCTAGCATATAGTTTATATGAATATTCATGCGCCAGCTGTGCACCGGCGGCGTCTGGCTGTTGGCGGGTGAAGCCAAAAACGTCAAAACGTTTCAACAAAATGATCTCGATTCAAATTCATTATTACTCGTACACCGCATCAAATACATTTCAAATTACAATACGCAAATGCCGCTTTTTGTGTGACTTGCGGTAAGTGGCAGGTATTTGTTTGCGTGCGGCATACCACTTTGTTGCCACAGAAATTGTGTATTGCCAAAGCTACAATTTGTGAACTGTCAGAATATTCAAAATTGCTGTCACCGCTAAGGCGTGTGACGATTTTTCTTTTCGTTGCTCTTATCGCTCGGCTGCCACATAAATAAATTTCAAACTGTTGGCTGTCGGCTCTCGGCTACCCTTGCTGCTGGTGCATTTATCTCGAAGTGTAGACTATATTGCTTGCGGTGAACTATGCGGTGGCTTACACTCCTTTTTTTTTCGGTCGTTCCTTATGTGCTGCTATTGTCGGTGGCCAGCGACCATTTGCTGTGCGTAATTATATTTTTTTAATATTTTTTTTGTTCATTAATTTCTGCCTAGAGCGCGCCGCCTACCCTTTAGTCAGTGGTTTTCCGGCGATTATTTTTATTTAATTTTTATAGCGAGGAGAAAAGCGCGTTGCACTGTGGGGGTGTGTGATGCAAATGTCGTTAAAAAAAATGTTTGAAAAAAATTTAACTGAAATATATGTATGGTGTGAGTCTATAAACCCATCTAATTGTTGGCGACCGAACTCTGAGGAAGTCAAGAGGAACAAGTCTTAATACTTTCACATAGAACTAATATGAATGCCGAGGCCCATTACAACTCTTAGAGTAAACAACTTCGGAGGCGACGATGTCTCATCCGAGGTTGTTGCTTCCTTTTCATTTTTAGGGTTTTTTATGTGAGGGTCCCAAGCCTAGCGCACAACCTTGGGGTGGAAAGGCAGTCATAACTTCGAGGTCGTATATAATTTCGTCTACTTTGGAACCAGTATTAACACCAATAACAATGTCAGCTTCGGAATCCAACGCAGAATAACTCTAGCCAACAGGGTGCTACTTCGGACTGAGTATGCAATGGAGAAGTAAAGTCCTCTCTCGACGTTCAAAAACTAAACTCAATAAGTCACTCATTATTCCCGTCCTGCTATTTGGAGGCATGAACGATGACAACATCTGATGAGTCGACGTAATGAGTTTTCGAGAGAAAGGTTCTCCACGGCGAATATCGCATTCGATGGAACGATGAGATATATGACGACATTGACATAGTTCAGCGAATGAAGAGACAGCGACTACGCTGGCTAAGTCATGCCGTCCGAATGGACGAAAACACTCCAGTTTTGAAAGTATTCGACGCAGTACCCGACGGGGAAGCAGAGGAAGAGAAAGACCTCCACTTCGTTGGAGAGATTAGGTGGAGAAGGACCTGGCGCCAAATTGCGAATAGAAGCAATGACTGGCGCGCTGTTGTAAACACGGCTATAACCGCGTTAGAAGCCGTTTTTGTCTTCCAAAAATACTTTCAGCTTATTCTTTAAGTACTTTAATCATTATCTTTCTT
The DNA here is from genome assembly GCF_023373825.1 of Bactrocera dorsalis. Taxonomy (NCBI): domain Eukaryota; kingdom Metazoa; phylum Arthropoda; class Insecta; order Diptera; family Tephritidae; genus Bactrocera; species Bactrocera dorsalis. Next base: position 18,765,231 of record NC_064305.1, on the reverse strand, counting down.
CGGAAAGTTAATATAGGACATTAATGTAAGGAACTAACTGGCTTCAAACTCTAATACTGGCTCATTTTGGTGCCTCAGATTCAAGACCTGATTTTTGATATATTTGATATAGTTGACACATAAGTTTTTATGTTTTTATCTTGATTGCCGGTTTCAAAATCTAAGTAAGCTGAATATGGGATCTGACGGCAAAAATGTCTCAAAGACACGGTGTTTCTGCACTCTACCTTTTTCAGCAAGTGGAAATTTGGTTTTTATAAGGATAGTAGGAGATCTTCTGATATATTTAAATTGATTGGAACAGACTATCGAAAAATGAGCTAATTCTTTCGATAGTCTGAGAGGAGCGCTTGAAACAATATCCGATAATAAGCCTGAATATTAAGAACATTGGGCTAAATTCTAGTAGCCATCGAAAACTCTCTAAGATTTTCGAAGTAAAATCTTCTTAAAATTCTGTGGCCGATTCGAAGCTATCAATTTCTTTCACAAAATCTAATAATGCGTCACTGTGTTCGCTATATTTAGTAGCCATTCCAGATTTCCGCTCGGTCATTGATCATAAATTAGAATAATGTTTTCTTTAATTTAATATAGTTTATTTGCTCTTTCTTTGCTGCACTTCACAGTTATTGTTTACTCAAACTATTTACGAGCGTTGACGATGTGAACTCGCGCTCGCGTCAACGAAATTGGGTAAGAGCACGCTCACCACAGAAAGGTCAGACGCGCATAAGTCTAATAACTGTCAGCTGCGAAAATGTAATAAAATTGTAACACCAAGTCAGAAAAAACAAAAAAAAAACATAAAACAGAGCAGAAAAACATTCAATGAGTCTCTCTGGGTGTGTGCATAGGAAATATGACAGAACCCAGGCTTGCTGGCACTTCTCCCTCATAATGCGTGTCAAGTGGTCATACGCAACGTTTGCTGCAACATTGCAAAGGCCAAAAAGGAAACGGAGTAATGGTGGGTGAGTGCTGGTAGACTTGGGGTGAACAGGCCACTAGCACAACCCGCTTACAGAGGGCGGTTCGGCGCATAAACACACTTATGGACACTTAAAAAGCGAACAAGTTATAAAGTGTGTGTAAACGCCTTTTTGTGGCACTCATTAACTGGCACACGAGGTGATCGAAAACGAGCAACTTAAATGGCGGTATGAAGGAGTGTTGGCGCTCGGCAAGTTAACGGTGGGTGCGGAGCAAAAGGAAAGAGTCGAGTGCGTGGATGCTCGACAGCTGACTTGTAGCGCTTAAGCGGCGGCTAAAAGGATAATGAGAACTCACATACACCGCTTGGTTTGACGGGGTCGCATGATAAATTCGCTTTCTTTACAATTTCATTACTTTATCTCTTACAAGCCTCTTTGTTCCGTTTTGTGACGCAGTTGTTGTCCGTTTTTTTTTTTACCTTTTTGTTTAATTTATTTTGTGTTACTGTTATTTATTACCACATCAATTCGTGCGCCTTCCAAACTTCGGTTTAGCTTGCTCGCTTGCCACACAACCACCGCAACTGGCTCATTTCGAGCTCTCGTTTTGTGGTCAACAGGCGTACGTGGGTGCCAAAATTTTAATTTAATGCAGTCTGTCGTACAAAAAAAGAAAACAAAATAACAATAGTTTAACTTATATCAGGTTAGTCTGGTTGGCTTATACATCACGCATGGATCAAGTTTGGCCCTTTGCGTTACCAGATGGAGTTCAGTCATTAGGTTCGTGAGGACTAATCAGCCTTTAAGATGCCTGCGCTGGACGAGAGTTTTAACAGACTCTGTGACCTCACTATCGACACATCTTCCAGTGTATCATACCGTGGGGACCCCAGATGCTGACAGCGTAGTCTTGCCAATGCGGGTACCATGTGCACAAGAAATGCGAAGAGTGACGAAGTATGCCTGACCGCTCTTCACCTCCTTTCTAGCCCAAGCCAGCCGTTTAAACTCTTGCTGCCTCTTCTTCGATCTGCAACCGCCTTGTAACTCGCACAGCACTGGTCGCTGTACGATGTAAAGCCGCAGTACAACAACCACCGCAACCTGGTGCCTGTAAGTGGAAGTGTGGCCATTGCCGACACACAGGTCCTAGAATGGCTGTGCTCGCCGATTGTCTCCCGTCTCGCCTCGTTTGAACTGATATCCCAGTCTGATTAGTTAATTTGTTGACCTCCTTGTTGAGTTTTATGATTCGGGGTTCTGTACCCCTAGCGTTTGATTCCTACCGCCAGGTATCTCATAGTAATGGGTGTTGTATTACCAATTCAACTACTTCTGAGGATGCATATAAGGGTTAGCCATCGCTAGGAGCTGCTTGCAATGTAATGACTCTGGCAGGAGCCAGCTTGAAATCATGACATTGTAATCAGAGCACTCACTGCCCCGTCGACACCCGCACGGACGATACAGCTAAGAGGCATTTTTGCTGACCAAAAATAACAATAACGAAAATGAAAAAAGACAAAGTGAGTAAGTATTGTAGTTAAAATTCTGACCGAATTTTTAAATGTCAAAACCCCTAAAAAGTACTGCTGGGTTTTGGTCTTCGCTTTCCCCATCTGGAAGAAGCTATGTATTCATTTCATCCGAAGTAAAAAACTATTTTTTATAAAAATGACACACATCCTACGAAATATTATCGAATGTAGGAAACTCTACCTAGGACTACCTTCACTTGGATTGGCTCATTATTCGACTACTTTTGTGTCAAATCCGATTGATATAGTCGATACAGTGGGATGTGAGTCGGGCAAATGTCTAAAATTATATTTAAACATTGATTCATATGAGTTTTTCGCCTTCAAAACTTTTGATTGACCTCTTAGTCCATAATAGCAATCAGTGACCCTTTTATTACTTAAGTCAAGGTTTCTTAATCATTAATCGAAAAGTTCTCTCAAAAAACAGTTTATTCATGCATATTTTGTTCATAATGGTCGTTTAATAATGAATAAACGAAGAGCTCTGATGACTATAAAAGAAAATGAAGTCACCAAAACCTTTTTCAAAATATGTAGTTGATGAAATCTGCTTCCTAGATAGATAGTTTGATAGAGTAGCTGACTGACAACATACCGAGGAGACCCATTGTACAAAAAGTTTGATCTACATAGCCTCCGAAGCATCATCAAGAAACCTTCATCAGATGGTTCAAACTCATTCCTCTACAGAGCTTTGCAGTCGTATAAAAGATGTTTTATAGTCTTCTCTTCTTCTACTTGTACTTCGGCTTCTATAATAGTCATAGTATAGTGTTCCCAGTCTTCTTCAATGGCTGCTGATTAGATAGTGACCTGTTAGCAGATATAGTAGAGTTTTAAAGACATTTTTTTGTATTCCAATTTGCCTCCTTCTTGAGCAACTTAAGGATAGATTCCACGGCGACTCAACTATATTTATAACCTTTTTCGTTAGAATAAATATAAAACCGCTTTTGATGACGACCACAGAAAACGTAAGGACCTGGAGTGTCCGGTTCCTTAATTTTGGAAGGTACCGCTGCCCTGCTGACTTTAACGCCAAGGTAGGCAAATAAGGTATTTTTGACATAATGGTCGGTAAATTGGAGGCTACTCCATGCTGAAACATTCCCAAATGAATTGAGGTCGATCGACTTCGCGGGGCCCGAAATCTGGTTAATTTACCAAGCAATCTGCCCTAATATTGACTCAGACCCTATAATATTGTTGCAGCTAATTAAGTATGTATGTTCATATTGAGTGAAGGCATTTTCGAGAAGGACCTTGAGGAAAGCTAGATTTTTGAAAAGTATGGAGTATTTTAATTTTCCAAAATTGAATTGTACGTTGTTTGGATATTGTCGTAATACGAGGAAAGTTTGTAGAAACAAATTTCATATTTTTTATTGATTTCACTTAATAAAGTCTTCATTTATCGCGAATATAGTGTGTTAGTTGATAATGTTAGGAAAATAATTAACAGTAAGTCTCTCCTTTGAATTCCTTGAAATAGTAGTCAGAACGGTGGTCTTCTTCCAAGAACAGATTTGACACAACACGCCTACACAAATAAAACAAAATCACAAATATTTTAAAAAGAATTTAAGTACTACACAATTGCTCATACAAAGCCTATACTTGCCGAATACGAATACTTAATTAACAATTGTGCGACATAACTAATGACTCAGTTACACATTGACGTGCTGTCCACAGTCAATCGGCAAAGTCTGTCACTCATTTGGTTGGTTTGTCTTCAGTTGATCACCGTAACGGTTCACAGCGTTGCATTGCTGCACGTTTTGGGCTGTGTGATTAATGGTTATAGCCCAAAATCAAACAAGAAACCAAGTGCTGCTGGCTTTTGGTAGCACAACGAAATTCGAGATAAATATCGAGCAGTGAGTCAGACTTCAAAGCTAATGATGAATAAATGCGCTATGTGAACTGCGCAGTATGGTGATTTAATTATAAAATAATATATAAGAACACAAGCCTTCGCGTGGTACAAAGTCTTCAAAGAAGGTCGAGAGATCGTTGAAGACATGCCTCGTTCTGGAGGACCTTCGACCTCTTCAACTGATGAAAATATTAAAAAGTGAAAGATAAGTTGCTTTAAAATCATCAGGAAAGTGGTAGAGAAATGACAAAAGAGCTCGGCGCTTCTCGCGATAAAGCAAAACTCGCTGAAGGCGCTGAATGAATGCCATCACAAAAAATGCTTAGGAAAAGTGTTTCACTAAAATATTTTCAGAGCTAATTTAATAAAATTCCCACAGCCTCTACGTTCGACATTTTCCCCTTGCTCAGCAGCAGTGTCAAGCAAGCCGACACATTTTCATTGATAAATATCGAAAATTTCAAATACAATTATGTTTACAAGCATTTTGGGCAGATTTACATGAATATGGCTGCCTGCATATAATTAAACCAAAATAAATATACACACATTCATACATACATACGTATATGACGGCACGAACTCTGTAGAATCGGTCCCTCGTGATGAATTTCAAATTTTCGCCACATTTGCCAAATGAAAAATCTGCTTGCCACACAAACACATGTGCAGCAGCACATAAGGACAGGCGAACAGACAGACAATTTTAATGATTGCAAACAACTTCATCAACGGAGGAGCACACGCACTAACAACAACAGCAGAAAGTTTCAATACTGAACTGGCATCCCAACCAGGCAGAAAGAAGAACAAGAACAAAATTGAAGCTGAAAATATAAATAATATGGACTGTAGTTCAAATTGTATGCAAACTTACGAGGGTGAGGATATAAGTTTGAGAGCTGATTTTCATCGATGTTCTCGTTATGCAAAAGAAGTAATATAATTGGTACTTCAACAGGTCAGCTGTTCTATTTTTGATGGAGTCCCGCTGAGGTAGTCGATTTAGAGACTTAACAAGGTAGCAGCGTCTATCCACAAGGAAGTATGGCTACAAGTAGGCATCTTGGCCACCCTAATTATTGATGTCGACAACAACCTCTCAAATTTACGGATATGCACTTGGAATGTCCGCACTCTCTATAGGGAAGCTGCTGCTTTCTAGCTGGTGAATGTTATCGAAAAGTACTAAGCCGATATTATCGCACTCGACGGACAAATATGTATGAAATATGCACAATGTAACGTCTAGTAAAGCTGCATGAGAGGATGCACTAATTTGATGTCGGATTTCTGGGTAGTCGGAGGCTTCGTCACCTAGCCTCCAATATCTCCCCGATAGGACGAAAGGATATATACAAACCACATAAATTGAATAACTGACCAACGATTGATGTGTAAGTGTACTCTGTCACAAGAAGGAGACCTCGTAGTCCGCGCTAATTATGTATTACAGAATCGGCTTTTGAATTTTGCGTATAAGGTTTTTTTGATAGTATTGTGAGGAAGACTTAAGCCCATTGTAAGCAAACTGATTGGACCTTATCTGTGTGCCTTAAACGAGACTTAGCTTAATCAACCACAAACCAGATTTTCACAATACGTCTAGTCTTGTAGAAGACCGTGAAAAACAGATTGCCACGCATCATCTTTTTCTTAATTTCAAAGTCGCTTTTGACAGTACTGACAGGAGCTGCCTAAATTTGGCATCCCGACGAAAATAATACTGTTATTCAGAATGATCCATTTCGAGAACTTCTAAGAGCCTTTCTATACCAGACGAGGTTTTAGACAGAGTGATTCTCTTTTAATCGTTTTATTCAACATAATGCTGAGAGTAGTAATATGGGCAGTCAACTGAATCCCAGTGGAACTGTCTACTTTAAAAGCAAAAGCATTTTATAGCCAAGAAAAATAAGCGAAAAAGGTTGGCCTTGTGTTGAAGGGGGACAAAGTAGCTGGTAGTATACAAAGATTCCTCGCGTCGCGCTGAATACTTCTTGCCAATGGTTGCTAGTTTAGAATGGGTACGCAATTTAGAAGCAATTTTCTACCTCGACGTACAAAAATACGCTCTATACATCTTTTATCATTCCCAGCGTAAAAACATGGACGATGACAAACCGAGATGAGAAAGCTCTTGAGCATTCGAGAGAACTGTTTTCCTCAAGGCTTTTGACGTCGTCCGCCTCGGCGAGGAAATATCAAAAAGGATGAAACCACGAACTGTATGAGCTTTACGGGTGGACAATGAAAGTAAAGGCACCCATGCGTTTAATGGAAAAACGAAGTGCGTAGGCATGTCTGCACTTAGAATGTACAACTAGAATGGTTTCTCAAAAGATAGAGGCGAACTTTATGTTCTCGATCAAGATCGTCCTAATGTTTTAGTGCCAAAGAAGAGAATATAGATAATGCATATCAGACAAGAGTAAAGTGAACTATGCGGCATAAAGTCAGTCGGATGCTATAAAATCTTACTAATAGTTATATGCGAGCTAAGGGAAGTATTGATCCGATTCATCCCATTTTTGACATATAGACATACTATTATCAGTAAAATATGCTCTCCATATTTGTGCAATATATCTCGCAGATTGACCGAAATTTTCTATAAGAAGTTCGAAACAGAATCTAGGGTCCACATATTGGGTATTTGAGCCTTGTATAGTTTTTGCGTGACTTGATTAATTTTTGGTCAAAAGATGCTACAGCTTAAGGCCACTATTTTTACAAATTTTTATTTTGATACAATGGTTCTTTATTTGTATACTGAAAAGTGAAAGAAACAGATGGAATTTAGAATTGTGTTATATGGGAAGTAGTCGAGGTTTTTCTCTGATTTTCACACTGTTATGTAGGAATGTCAAGGTAATTCAATGCACTCAATCTTCGTGTACTTTTTCCTCAAAATCAAGTCGTATGTCATGAATAACACGTTCAATATTGACTTCTAAAGCTTGAATACAGTTTGGTTTGTTGTTAAAGACGAATGATTCCACAAGAAGTAGTCTAATGGTGTTAAATCTCAGTTTCTTGAGAGCATTCAATGTCAAAACTTCTTGAAATAATTGACTTTGTGTGGCTCGTAGTTGTTGGTATCAGATGTTGTCAAGATCAACTTTTTCCAATTGCGGCCATAAGAAGTTGGTTATCATCGATCTATACCGCTCTCCATTGACAATAACGGTGACACCAGCTTCTTTTCGAAAGAAGTAAAGACCGATGACTCCAAAGTAGAACATTTAAATGTTTTCAGAGTTTATTAACTGCATATTTTCCATTAGCTATCCGTGATCTTGAAGATCTCAACCATCCCTCGCACTCCTGTATCGGCAAAAAACAGCTAAAACAGCTATGAGTAGGTATGCATGCATGCTTGTGTGCAATCGAAGCAAAAGGTAATTAATCAAAGTCACTGGGCGTGTACAACAACGACAATCGCAACAACAACAACAGCAGCGGCAACTACTGGTGTAAGAATATTTATGCGAAATGAGCGTCATACGAAAAATAAATGCGCTCGCACTGGAAAGCGCCAGCCACGCGGCCGACACGGCTAACGGACCATATGTGCAGCAAACAGGAGAAAATCTACACATTACCACGATATCACTGACAGAGCGTGTACGCGCCACGTGCATGTGTATGTGTGTGTGTGTACGCGGCTGCGTGTCACGGTAATAATAATAACGAGCCAAATTAATACACTTTTGCGTAGATGAGGCATGATTCCCGCTGCCGTCACCAACAACGGCTCACCGGCCATATGCAGGCACTTGGTGTGCCACAACAAGCGAGCCAACAGCAACGGTACTCTGTGCTGCTGTGCCATAAATGGCACATTTACTTATATTCATATGCTGCTGCCGTTGCTGCTACATAATTATTGCAATAATTCATAATGCGTGCCACGCCCTCAACGCGCCAGCTTCACTCAGATTGCGTGCCGCATTTACGTTGCTGCTGCTGTTGCTTGCCACTTGAATGTCTGCTGTTTGTCAGCTTGATTTGATTTGATTTTGCATTTTTTTTAGTATTTTTTGTTGCACGTCATTCTTGTTGTTGTTGTATGTTGTCATTAGTTGTGCTGTGCTTGTTGCAGTGCTGTTGAGATTGCAGCCATGCGTTGTATGTAGTTTTTTTGCAATTTGTTTCCATTTGCCATTATTTTGACACTCATATTCAACGCGCTGTGCCACCCTTTGGTGCCTCCAGCTAAGCGCTGCCACTTACTTGCCACATTGCCTCGCAATTCATATTTTTCATTTGAATACCGCACATTTGCCACTTTCTAATAATTTTTGACTTGTGTAATGTGCGCTGTTGTGGTTTGTGTTGTTGTTGTGATTTGGCTCATGACGCCGCCTCATTTAACGCAGCCAAGCGTCCGTAGATTTGCGATGGCCTGATTGACTCGTCTGATTGGTTGATGGGCTGTTGATGATAGCTGCACAATGACTTTGGGGAAGAAGAAATATTTTTGTATTCACTTGAAATAATTAGTGCAGGAAATGTGTGTGGCATATGGACGGGCGCAAATTAGTGGCGCTAATAAATGTCGCTCTTTGGTTGGTTGATTTGCTGAAACGTTTGAGAATCGTTGACATTTTTAATTAATGCAGTGAAAACAAGACAAAACTTTAACTTCGGTTGCACTGAAGCTATAAAACGTTTCATAATAACAAAAGAGTTCCATACAAGCACCTGATTTTGATTGAATTGTTTGTATGGCAGCTACATTCTATAACGATCCGATCTGAACAATTTCCTCGGAGATTACTTGTTACGATTACGAATACTTCTATGGAAGAAAATGACGTCTGTGTGAAAAATTTGCGTATACTCGTATGGTATGCATACGGACTGACAGACATGACTAAATTTACTCAGCTCATCACACTGATACTTTATAGGGTATCCTTCTTCACCAAGAAGTTCAAGGTTAGCCTTAGCAGCAAGGCTAAATCGAATGGTTCCATTCTTGAACTACTGCTTAGAGATAGTGGTACACTTATGGCTCGAAAACGTGGCAGGAAATCGGTGTAGGGGTCGCAGGACCACGCACCAAACTCTCCATACCTGTGGAAAGTTTTCCGATCATTTTTCAGACAGAAATCTTTGCCATAAGTCGGTGCATAGAGATGAACCTCCAATGCAAACATCGTTACCATACTTAGCGATAATCAAGCGGCACTTAAAGCAATCTCCTCCTATGAAATCAAATCGCTACTGGTGCAGTAGTGTAGAGAACGGCTAAATAGCCTAGCGGAACGTAAATAAGTGCACCGTATGTGGGTGCCCGGTCACAAAGGTTTAGCCGGAAACGAACTGGCTGATGAGCTCGCCCGCTCCGCAAGTTCCACTAACATGGACCCGAATAGGACCCGAACTCTTCACTGTGTTGGGCCCCCACATCACAAAAGTGCTGCTTCGCAAGAAAGAGGAGCCGGCAGAGAGAGGTATTGGCCACAACTACATGGCATGCGGCATGCCAAGTTGCTAATGGTGGGGGTATAACTTCAGCAGATTTAAATGTGTAATCAACCTCCATAGCAATATACTCAGACTACTGGTTGCATTTTACACTGGCCACTGCAAACTGAAGAAGCATATGTACAACATGGCCTTAGCTTCTGAGCTTGAAACCCCAGAACGCCTGACAATTCACTGCACAGCAGTCTGCAGATGAAGGTCAAATACCCTTGGTTTCATGTTTCCAAATAGTGTTCACATCGCTGGGGCTTGATGAGTCTTTTTAATTTAGAAGAGGGCGTAATAGACACTTTGCATGATAGTTCAAACTTTGACGTCGAAGTGGGGCAGCCATAGTGTTGGTCAGAATGATGTCTTATGATATGATTTCGTTTTGTTACTTTCATATTTAGATTCGGTCAATCAAAATTACATACATATTTCAAAAATATATTTAAATATATTAGAAAATAAGTAAGGAAGGCCTAAGTTCGGCTGCAACCGAACATTTTACACTCCAGGCAAGAATAAAAGCCAGGGAAATGACTTAAGATGTAACCGGAGGATGGGAATCTAAGCAATTTTATATACATATATGTACATACACTATATACAACTTATACACTAACCTAAATATTCGGCATTTGTTCGAAAAACGAAAATCATTATACATGTGTAGTATATGGGAGTTGGAGTAGTATCGACCCGATTTTAGCCTTCAACTATTATCATGCCACATACTAAAAAATGTTCCTGGTTTTCATTAATGTACCTCACATAAAACCACCAATCATATGGAGCAAAGTCAGCCTACTAATAGTTACGTGGGACTACAGTTACGTCAACTTTGCGCCCAATTTTATCTGTTCTAGGTACCGTCGTATATATTTTTCTGAGTAAAACACGTTCTGTAGTTTTCATTGAGATAACTGATATATCGGCCGATATATCCAGTATAAAGTCACCCGAAAGTTCAAAAATCTTTATTTTAGGCATGTGAGCTCTCAGGGAAGTATTGACCCGATTCAACCCATTTTTGATATTCTTTCTATTGTCAGGAAAGAATTCTCTGAATTTCGATTGTATATTCCATATATTAGCCGATATTCCGAAAGCCAACTATAGATACTGAAAGTGAAAGAATCAAGCGGAATTTATAATTGTATTATATGAGAAGTACGCGTGGTTGTAGTCTTGTAAATTTCGGCCATTTTCGGACTGTAGTTCTATTACGCCCATTTACGAACTCATAATTTTGACTCAAGTTACAGCTTGCTCTGATGGACGGACGGACAAACTGACGGCCACCCAGATTTCACTTCGTCTCGTCATCTCGATCATTTATATATGTATATATAACCCTTTATGTATCTCGATTAGTTTTAGGCGATACCTTGAACCGTTAGGTGAACAAAACTATTATACTCTGTAGCAACATGTTGCATAAGTATAAAAATTGACAAAGTATAAACCGATGATAAAATAGTTAGTTACACGACATTTTGCCTCTCTTTGCTTGGCTTTTCTTTGAAAGCTTTTTACGAGCTTTTTTCTCTAAAGTTAAAGAAAAAGAATACGTAAAATATTCTACAGTTATAGAATGATATTGTTATATTTTCACCGAAATTTTTCTACTTTTTGTTGTAAACACTATATTATCTAACAAATCGATGCCTTTGGGAGCTACATACATATATAGTAGTTCCTAAGAGCGAATGAATGTAAATTCTTCACGGTTGAAATTCTTGCGAATGGTGACCTTAAAAGCATATTATTTTTCACTCCCGAATTAAACGAGTCCCATTTACCAATTTTTGTGTTATTCGAGACTTAGGTCGGTCTCCACTGCATCTGAAACCCTAGAGGCCTTTAGTTTTGGCATCCGTCGGAAGTATCCTAAAGACCACACTTTCGAACCCATATCTTATAGAATAGTGGCGGGTTGCAGTATTTGAGGATTTCCTCACTCTCACCCGGTGAGGAAGGTTCAGGCTCTTATCCCTCCTCCACCCGAGGGACTGCCTTCTTATATTGGACAGCCGAACGTCTATTGGCACATCTAATCAGCTTATGAAGCCCATGGTACTATCCGGCACTCCCACTCTTTGGTTGTGGTCTAGGGTTTTCTCTGACTGCCTTCAGGAAGAGTGGTGAGAGCCATCTACCTTGCTGCGGTCGAAGTTATGTCCAGTCTTGCCCTAACGTCTTCGCTCTCCCTCAGTACCCTCTTGGCTCACTCGAGTGTATTAGCATGATGCTTAGACACCTGACCAACACAACCTGACCGTAGCGTTCTACGATGGAACCTATTCTAAGACCTGCCAGGGTTTAAAGGGACGGAGAGCGAAATTAGCCGTCGGCCATTTCTGTTGAGTGTCACCTCATCATACTCACACTGCCGCAAGCATCAGCCCAGGGTTCTACCAAAAACATAAAGAGATAATACTACTCATAATCCGGCTATACAGCCTGCAGTTCATATAGCGACCCAGGAAAGCCAAATTGTAGGCGACCTGCACTACATCCCAATTTTTGTATTATCCATGCCCAAAATTTAGAAATCATGTCTATAGGATACAGAACACGATTGGAGTTTTAGATTTGACTATAACTAAAATGTTTTATCCTTATCATCCAATACTAAGCCCTCTTAATACAAAACTTTCATATAATTTATAAGATTGGAGTCATATTTACATTATTTTATTCGATTAATAAGCTGGTTTAGACCGCAGTAAATGGAATACATACATGGTAACAAGAAAATATGTTTTAGGGGTGCATAAAATAATTTCATCAAAACTAGAGGGACTTATGAACATTCATAGACCATGTTTATAGTAGAGTCTCTAATTATAGTCATCTTATTGCTATCGGCGGAGGCGAATAGAGAATGAGCAGGTTAGGGAATAGATCGATAAAAATATGTATGGTTCAGAGTCCAGCAGAAATTTTTACAGCACCTGAATACTGGTAACTTGTAAGGACTCAACGAAGGCGCAGCTTTAAGTCAACCAATGTATGCTAAGAGGTTCAATTGTGTTGTGATGGTTGTTTCGACCTAATGGCCATTGAAGAATATAAAAAAAAAAAACGATTTACCAATTGTAATATCACCCAGAGACTTCTTAACTTATCCTACCGATTCGCATATTCGCATGTTTTTACGTTCGTTCAAGCCTAGAGCCAGATATTATGTTAACGATTCTTGTACAAACTGAATGCAACATTTTTAAAATCGATGCGCATTTAAAACCCGCTTACTTCTCGATTTTGCAATTAATAAATACAACTACATTGGATTGTCGAGTTCCCAATGTCTTTTTTATAATCGCACTTATTTTTGCTATTATTTATTTCTATAAACTTTTTCAATTTATTTACGATCCTTAATATTTTTAATCACTTTACAGATCTGCTTGGCTGTAAAAATTTTATTGCGCAAACCATGCTTTGATAAAGCAATAAAAAACGAGATAGCGAGCAATTTTTGCCAGTCGCCGGTGCCGCGCATTGCCTGCAAGCGATAAAAAGATGCATATTGATATGGAAAAGAATGTGAAAACAGAAAAATCCGGAATATAAAGTTGCATGAAAGCAAGATAAATTTTGATGGCGAACACAAATTGGAAAAGGCAGACGGCAACGCGCACGAAAAAGGTGAACAGAGTGAACAGAAAATATTGATGGGATCAATTACAACTGAAAAAGTCAAATATGAACACACCTACCGCGCACTAAATACCAAACCGATAATGCAACAATAACAACAGCAACAACAAACTTGATTGCCAAACGAGCTGCAACACCACAAACGGGAAACTTAGTCAGGTAAGCAACAACAAGATAAAGCAATCATTGGATTTTTGTATACAATGGATGGCGGTTAGAGGGGAGAGCTTTGGTTAGCCAACTGCTGATTGCCGTAATACCTGGCTTGTGGGCAAAGCGCGCATCGCATAGTACCGTTGTGAGCAGTCATTTGAATTGGAGTTATTGACGCGCTGAGCTGCGGCGCGCTGTTGCAGTTGTTGCTATTGTTGTTATTGTTGTTATTCTCCTTCTTATTGTTGAGCAATGCTCAGCTCAGCTCGCGTTGCCGTCACAATTGCGCCGTTGCGCACTGACTTTATTATCCGATTTTATCGTCTTTAATTTGGTTTTTATAAGCTATCATATTTCATGTACGCGGCGCGCCGACAACGCCAAGCGCTGAATGAAGCTTATGCCTGCGCGCGTCTCACTCCCCGTACTCTTGCGTATAATAACGCTTCTTGTGCTTGCTCAGCGCTTCATTACTGCAGCGCGCGCATCACTATAAACCGCTTCGCCGTAGATCGCGCAGCATGATTGTGTGAACAAAATGTGACTGACATTTGAGAAGCGCTTTCGTGGTTGCGCGCAGCGCGTTTAAGTGGCGCAACGTACGCGGTTTGGTGGCGCGCAGCCGCTCATGTGCGCGTTCGCCTATCAACTCTGCTCGTTCAGCCGCAGCTCCAAGCATCAGCTGTGACTTTATCTGTGTGTCGTGTCGTTGTAACTGTTTGCTTGTGGCTCTGTGCGCGTCGCCTTCAAACGTCATAATGTCATAAAAATGTCACATTTTGTGCATAACTTTACGACTGCCCTCAAACACATAAACTACAACACTTTTGGTTTGTTTTATTTCTTTTTCGCTGCTTCTTTGCTTACATTGATATTTCAGATTTGTTTCTCATGCGCGCTGCTTCTTCTTGTTGATCTGCTGGTGCTTTTTTGAATTCGATTTTGTGGTTTGTTTTTATGTTTGGCTGACAGTTCCAGCGAATTGCGCTATATATTCGATTTTTTTTTTAATTTTTTGACCCAACTCCTTTTAGCATTTTACTCCTTTTGCTTTGACTTCTCATTCACCAACCTAATTCTTCACACATTTTTATTTGCTTTATTTTTGGTTATACTTTTATTTGTATCTTTGTTTTTTTTTTGTTTTTTTTTGCTCTTGCATATTTTGTGCTTTTTTTGTGTTAATTTCTTCGTTTTTTTGTTAACGCTTCTTCACTGCGCACCATTTGCATTTTAATTACGAAATTTACTATCTCCGCTTACTGAGAAATCGAAATGCATAAATATTTTTATTAAAGCCATTTTTGCATATAAATTATGACATTTATGACAATTTCGTACAACACAATTTGGAGGCGGCTCTGATCGAACTTTAATGAGCTTAATGACTCATTTGACCAACTGGCTGTAGAAAAATTTGTTTATAGAGTGGCTTATGCTTACCAGTCAAGCAACGCATGGGAGTCATATTTTAAACTATAATTATAAAATATTTCAAAAAATAGGTTATGAAACAAATATTGAAGCTCTTATGAGCGAACATTTTTTGTTGAACCTAGAGAAGGTTTCAAGCATTTCGATTTCTGTCAGGCGATTATTTCGAAAAATAGAGAAAATAATTGAAGCAGCTGAGCTTCACCTCTTTCAAGCAATATTTTCTAGAAGCATCCCAACCTTTGGCTTCTATTGTAGATAATTTAAGAAGCAGTAAGATTTGTTGACGTAAAAAACAAAAACGAAACATTCTTGCCAGCCAATAGAGTAATAATAATTTTATATAGTATAGTATTTTAGTTTTGACTCACAAATTTTTATTCGGAATCATAACATTGATACAAGAAATGAAACCATTCCTACGACTCTTTAGCGAAAATTTTCAGAAATTTTTTTAAAAACCTTTTAAATTGATTGATCCAAAAATTTGTACACATATTATGGAATCTTTAAACTTATTATTAGTAAAAATATTTATTTGCAAAAGAACTACAGCTGATCTTCGGGAGCTTCTCTCAAACAACATGTTTTTCGGTGACCACTTTATCTCCGAACTGCATCCTCTGCAATTAAAAAACCAAATAAGTTTCATGAAAGTAATGTGAAATCTAATAATTAATCGAAAAAATAAGTAAAATAAAATTGTTTGACAAAATGGCGGTTTCTCAAAAAAAAAAATCGGTTTTCTGACAAAATTTTGGCCTTAAATTGTTTCTAAAAAAAAAATTATCGGTGATGAAAAAATTGCCGATCAATTAAGAAAAAAATATATTTAAATATCTCGTGTTAAAATTTGAGACTAATCGGCTTAGGTGTCGAGGATTGTTGATCACTGACTGTAAAAACACCATTTTGAGAAAAACGCTCTTAAAGTTTGGAACGCACTTCCGAGCACTCTGAAAAGCCTTTTCAAATTTGCGCGTAACTTAGAAAATATACACCGGAACGATATAAAATTTTCTGAGTATATTCTTAAATAAATTTGCATTAAGAAAATGAAATAAAAATTATCGATTTTTTGAAAATTCTAACTGTACACAATCGCATAAGGCTTGTTACTTGTATGAAGTTTGGCGCGGGTTTTCACCCGATTTTATTCATTCTGAGCACAAATAGGTACCGTTATAAAAACACGCATTCACAATTTTATTAAGACAACTCATATATTGACTGATGGTTGCAAAATCTTTGATTTATGTATATAGGGGATAAGAGAACCGATTTCGACACACAGATGTACTACTAACAGGAAGTGATTCTCTCTGAATTTCATTTATGTATCTCACATATTGACCGTTATTTCCCGTCAAAAAAGACTATAAGATCTGAGTCCATATATTCGGTACCAAGCGGCTTGAACAGTTTTGGTTCGATTTTCGATTTACATTTATAATATAAAAACAGGGAGAAAAATGCTCGAATATTCGGTAAATGCAGGAGATATCCTGAATGCTCAGTGTGTGCAATTGCGGAATCGCAGGGAGTGGTAAAACGATGATGATAAAAAGAAACCAATAATGTACTACAGAAAGTACTTTGCAGACTTCAACTCATAAAAGGCCTCTCCTCACGAAAATCATGCTGCAAATGTTGAAGCTGTGGAGGCCGTTAAATTGAAAAATATTGTAAAAAGACGAGCCGAGAAACATCCAGTTTTTGCAAATGTCCCTGCAACAAGTTTTATCTGGTAGCTTATTACAATTGCCAAAAAGGACAAACCGCGTTAAGATGATTCCGCATCAACGTTTGAAGAATATTCTTATGAATCCAACAAGTTTGGAAGAGCTTGGTGACGTACCTCGCAAGTTCAGAAACACCCTAGGAGGAAAACAGTTTCTCGTTTATGATTCTTTAAACGACGATAATGCAATTGAATTAAAAAGGAGGCTTCTGATTTTCACAACGAAAGAAAATTTGAGGCGTGTGCCAGAAGATTAGAGAAGTGAAAATAGAAAACAAGCGTTAGAAAAACCGATGCAGAAAGGTGAGAAAGGGGTGAGTAGAAATTTTGGAGTAGAAAAAATGACGCGGTAGAAAAAAAAATAATAATAATAAAAAATACTAAATGAACCACTACCTACAAAAATAACTGAATAATCGGTTGTATGAGAGACGTGTGATATAGTAGTCCGATCTGGCCGAATAATCAATGGAATGTCAAGATGCACCTATGGGTTAAGTTTTATTCGGAAAGCCCAACTGAAGAAGAAATATTCGTAGTCAATAAAAATTAAACTTCCCCAAAAAACTCACTGGTTAAAAAAATTATCCGCTCGTAGTTTAAAATTATAACCCTACATGCTTAGTGGTATATTTTTATTTTTGCTAGTTCGAAACTTTTCAATGGTCTTAAGTTACTGATTTCATCATAGATGGTTCCCATCTAAAACTGCTTATTAATTAGTACCTAAGCACCCAATAACCAATTTCTTTTCTAGCTTTACATTCAGATATATGTAATAACAGCAGAATAGTCTATGAAAACTCCCTAATTTTCACTAATCAAAAGTAAAATTTGAAGTACAGATTATCAAGGCCCAGAAAGGTATTATCAAAAGTATTCACAGAGCCCTTCATAAATACATAATTTTGAAATTTACTTTAAAAACAAAAACAATTCAGCATAACTATCAATAAACCACTTAAAATACCACCCTTCCACTACAAAATCTAGCAAAAATTCCTTTACGTCAAAAATTTCACACCAAAGTCACACAAACTCCTGAACATATATGTGACTTCCGCCACTGCAGAATTCGTAAAACCGTTGCGTCAGCAATCACCAATTAACCGCTGTCTACATTTTAGCTATCGAACTGCCAAAGCACGAATACGCATTGTATCTGTGAGATATAAATTTCAGTTTCAATGCTTTATATGCGCCGACATCCGGACGTGCTCCGAAATAAACAAAACCAATCAGCTGTTATTTCCAGTGAGCGAAATTCCTATTGGAAATTTGTGGAGCATGCATACTGGGAGAGCATTTAGAGAAAGAACAGAGGTGGGAGAGAGCACGTTTTTTCTCTAGCTTGCGAGAGAAGAGCAACTTATGCTTGCGATAAAACTGTTGGATTTTAAAAATTTCTCTCAAGCAACAAAAATTTTACTTATGAGGCATGGGAGAAAATTGCAAACTATTGCAATAACGACTTTTTGAATTTTTATATTTTTTTGGAAAGGATGATACGTAGTTAAAAATAGTATTTGTAGCCGAAAACGTATTTTTTTTTATTCGACTGTGCAATAAAACTTTACTTTTGATATCTCAAAGTTAAATTTGGCATGCTTGTGTTAAATATATCACGATATAAAATATATATTGAGCGAATGCATGATATATTCCTTGAAAATGTCGTACACTTTTTTGTCACATGAAATTAAAACAAAGTTGAGTCTGAAAATTTCTTGATGTACAATTCACAGCCTTTGGGAAAGGTTTAAAAGTTGTAATATTTCTATTTATACTTTTAATCTATCTTCGGCGAGACAACTATTGGCTGCAGGAGTCTTTAAGTATATACAGAAACTTCGGGCATAGCTCGGGTGTAATGGTAGTTGGGCAAAGATCGACTACATGACTCAACAGGCAAAAAAGATTCAAAGTAAACATAGGAAACGATGTTTGGAGCAAAGGTATGTTAGCTTCGCGGAACACTCTAAACATCTAACCGGATGGATCGAATATGGATGATGGAGTCAGTGCTGGAACTAGGCAAAAGGCAGCCTTTTAAGTAGCCGGACCACTGTGTATATTTCAAGCTGAAGTCTATGCTATCACGAAAGCCGCGGAGTTGACCACTAATGCACCTGCAGCCAAATCCAGAGTCAACAACTACGTCGTCAGCCAAGTAGCAATCAAGGCAGTAGCCTCGTATCGCATATCGGCCAGAAGTGTCTGGGAAAGTAGGGCAGCAGTGAAAAGTGTTGCCAGAAGTAAGCAAACTTCACTTCCTTTGGGCGCCAGACCACAATGGGATTGAGGGTAATGAAATAGTGGACAACAATGCCAAGAATGGTGTACGTGTAACATCCGAAAATGTGATCAACATTGGGAAACCCACGTATTGCCTATATTACAATCTTGACAGAAGCATGGCAAATCAAAACCTGATGGAACGAGTTACCTGAGTGAAATGTCATGTGCAAAACGGTAGATCGGAAGTGCACAAAATTCCTATTGGCTTTCGAGTAGGAACATGATGGGAATACTAACTGGTCACTATCTGGTGGCGTCACACGCTCGCAGGATAGAGCAGACAAATCGAGAAGACTGCACGAAATGTCTAGAGCAGGACACAAGGGAAACAATGGAGTATCACTTGTTCCGCAGTAGCAAGACCACGCTATAAGCATCCGGAGTCCCTACGGTATGATACACTGGAGGAGGTATCCATAGTGAAGCCACAAAGTCTGTTATAATTCGCGTCAAGCGCAGGCATCCTAGACGATGACTACTCCTCTTGAACCTAGCAACTGAGCTCCAACTAGTATTGCAAAGGACCAAAACTGGTCTCTGCCATAATTACCTAACCTAACCTTTAAACTTTTCTTTAAACCAACAACAAAGCAATTTTCATTTAGTATTATTAAAATTATGCTACAAAAAAATATCAACTAAATTTTTATATCACCTTCAACATTTTTCTCGCTTGCTATAAATTTTTCAACTTTCGGCTTGAAATCTCTCGCCAGCGCTCGCTCTTAGCTCCCAAGCATTTGGCGATAACACCACCAGCATACGAATTCTCGTTGGAATTGCCGATGAGCCAGCCAACGAGCACACCAACCAGCCGACCATTCTTGTTGATGAGCCGCCGCTGCCGTCGTCGCCAGAGTCAGCAAGCCAGTGCAGCACTTGGCCGCTACCATGTGTGGCATGTGGCAGTTGTAAACGAATCGTGTGCATGAAAGGAAGCACGTCGAGGTTGTTGTGTGAATTAGTTACATGAAGTAGTAAAAGAAAACGACACGGTGTAATGTTTTGCAAGGCAAACAAAGTGCATTTTTCCGAGTGTGTTAAAAATTGAAGTCTCAACCGAAAAGCCGAGAGTTGATCAGTGAAAAGTTGGTATTTAATGCTATGAATGCAATTGATTGTGGTGCATTTAGTGTATAGTGAAAAGCAATTAGAAAACCGATGTGAACGCAAACTGATAAGCGCGTGTGTAGTGTAGAAGCAAAGCAGAGAAACCAAAAGTGCACGACACGACGTTCGACGAGCTGGCTGATAAGCAACGGTCAAAGTGCGTGTGGCGTTTACGTAGATTGCCGTTGCAATCACAATTATTGAAAGAACAACTTAAAACATCTTAAAACAGCTTAAGTGTTGCAATCTGTTGTGTGTTGCTCGCCGTGAGCTCATTGCAGGCAGCGGCCGTGCGGCGCGTCAGTGTAAACCAGCGGGCGTTTGACGAGTTGACAGCAGCAGCGCGTATATGCCGCAGTGATAATTGCGCTATAACAGTCACTTTTACTGTGCTGAGTGACGCTTTCGATGCTGATAAGCGGATAAGTGGTGCAAAGTGTTAAAGGTGGCAGTTGCAAGTTGCTATAAAAGTCGTGTGAGACTATTGCAAAAGCAAGAAAAATATTTTTGTGTTGAAATTTTTCATTTTCGTTGCGCATAAGCTTGAATTTTTAATTGTGTAGAAATCTTGATTCTTTGGAGAAAATAAAATTTAATAAGAAAATAATTATAACCCACCGTGCAGCTTGACTGAAGTAAAATAGAGTTACTTAAGGAAGCTTATTTTAATTATATGCAGCAAATTTACGGTATTTTATAAAAGCGTGTCAAGCAAAGCAACTGTAAAGCTTATAAGTTATACAGCACATTTAAGAAAAATAAAAACAACAATACCAAACAAAATTAGTTTTCGATTAATTAGCAACTAATTTCGATAAACATTGTGAGGCGATGAACTCAAGTGTGTGACGAAAAAGTGTGGAAACGAAAAAAATTATAAAAAGCAACAACAACAAATTTTAAATATTTTAAAAATATTTTGTGAACTTTCTTTGCCTTAAATTGATTAAAATTTTAAGATTTCCTCGTTGTTTTTAAAACAAAACTGCTTACAGCCACAGAAAACAACAAAAACTACAACTCAGAAAGAAAGCAAAAAATATGAAATTTAAAAAATAAAAAATAAAGAAATAAATATTAATGAAAAATATGAAATTTAAATAGTAAAACATTAAAAAAATAAATTTAAAAAAAATTTGAATTAAAAAAATAAAGAATAAATGAAAGAAATATAAAATTTCAAACATAAAAAAAAAATTAAAAAATTCAAATGTAAAAAATAAAAAACAAATGAAAAAATATAAAATTAAAAAAATTAAAAAAAAAAAATTAAATAAATGAAAATTTGTTTGCAACAACAACAATAGCAAATAATTGACGCTACAAACGTGAAAACTTAAGAAATACCACAAATTACAACAAAAACAACAAAACAATATCGCCGCAAAATAACTTAAAACTAATAGAAATTAAAAAATCAATCAAGCAAAGTTATTGAAATGTCAAAGGAAGTGAGCTGCTAGTCAATCACAGCAAAAAATTACAACAAAAACATAAGAAAAGAAAACAAACAAGCAAAAATTGATACGCGCGCGCTAACATATTTGCTTGGCTCCCTTGACTACCGCTGGAAAGGCAAACAAATACAAGAAAACACCGAAATACACACACGTACATGCACACACACAGAGTTACAAACCGAAATACACATAAATATATACATTGCGGTAAATATACACACATAAATAGCTGTCAATGTCAGGTGCATCAACCTAAAAGGCTTGTTTAATTACAAGGCAGGCATAGCGTTAAAGTGAATAAAAGCCGACAAAAACAACTACAATAACCAAGTAAATTGTAGAAAACAAAAAAAAACTACAATAGTAAAGTAAATTGTAAAAAACAAAAACAACTACAATAACAAAGTGAATTATAAATTCGTAAATAATTAAAAAGGGCAGCGAACAAATGCGTCAAAAGGCGTAAGGAAACCTCATACTAGCGAGACACTAAGTTAAAGCTACAATAATAACTACAAACACATTGCAACAACAACACAGTCAACTAAAGCATTAGCAAGCAGACGGTGGCAAATCAATTTCACAAATTAAAAGGTAAGACGCTTGCCATTTATTCTAACGTGTAGGTGGTGGGGTGATTTAATTACAAGCTGGTATAAACGCATATATTTAAAAGCACAAGCAATTAACAGCTGAAAATGAAATAAGTGAAATGAGTAAATCGATTCAAATTGCAAATTAGTAAAGTGTGAAAGTTAGGCATAATTAAAGATTGGCAAAATAATTGTGGATGTTAAAATTGCAATACCTATAATACAGGGTTTCCCAATAAGAGTGATATGATTTTTTTTTTTTCAAAAACAAAAAACACACTACTTGCAATTAGGAAATTCAAATGTTTTTTTTTACTTAATGTGAAGGACAATCGATACAATTACAGTCTGTTAAGTTCATTTTCAATAGGGTTTGCATCGGGCGACTGCGACGGCCAATCCAATCTAACGATGCCAGATTGAGTTTTCCACTGAGCACAGAGCTTGCTGCGGTGTTTAGGATCGTTGTCCTCCTGCAGAATCCAATCTTTAGTTTTTCTGATGAACCATTGTTTAGCACATAGCAGTAAAGCCTTTTTGTAGATTTTTATCATTTTCTCGACAGTTACTGGCAACAGTAAAGAGGTACGAATTGCCGAATGCCTGCTTTGAGAAGCAGCCCAAAAGATACACTTTTATTTCATGTTTTACGGTTCGCTGAACAAGCCTATTGGTGGAAGTTGACCAGGCTCGCGTGAGGACAGAACGTGCCCATATAGAACATTCATCAGTAAAATTTGCATCTCTATCAATATTCTCATGCGCTCATGCGAGTTGCTTTGTCACAAGTTTTTCGTTCAACAGAAGTTTGTGTTGCGCCATTTCAGATCATGAGTATAAAGAAGGCTTCGGATAGTTTCGTAGGATATATCTTAACCTTTTGCCATTAATTTTGCTTTTCCTTGTCGCAGTGTTAAAGCAGGATTCCGCCAAAACAGATTCACTATCCTTTTTTCATCTTTTTTGTTCACTTTTCCTATCGAACCACGTTCTGATAAATTATCGACATTTTTAGCCACTATATATCGCTGTATCCACTTCTGTACAAATACCTTCGACTTTCTCATATACATATTTAGCAGCCGCTGATTGCGACATTTTAGGACCTTTCGGGTGGATGCTAAGGAAGACAGCTTCGTAGCGCGACGCGTACTTAGCACTCATGACGTTTAACGTGATTCTCTTTCAAAAGATCAACGACAACTGAACCTTTGTTGACAATGCATCAAGGACAAAGCTTCCCTTTATCGGCTCGCTAAGGAATTAGAGCGAAATCTTTCATTAACTGTCAGTAAAGTCGACCACGCTCTACTTGACAGACTGTAAGTTCTGAGTATAGCATCATTCAACTGGCCTCCATGACTTCTTTTGCAGGAACGAGTTCGATGAACCCAATTTTCGAGTACCTTTTCCACTAAATCAAGTCGTATGTCATGAAAAGCACGTTCAATATTGACTTCTATAGCTTGAAGTATGTCTGTTTATTACTAAAGACCAATGAC